>NW_015116122.1:0-44948 GCF_001443285.1 Poecilia latipinna
TTTCTTTTTTTTTTTTTTTTGGCTGTATTCAATTTGGTTTATTTCACAAAACTGCTATGGAAGTAGTTTTTTCGCACTATATGAGTCACATGATAAACAACACTAGCAAACCCTGAAGACGACAACAGAAAGTAGTTGGAGGATGGCGCAGCATATTTTATAATAACTTATCCTGTGAACAGATGTATTCACATGTGATTTTAATTGCGTTTCGTATTTAACGTAATTGCGAAATATTGACAAAGCTTTGTGCACATTTGTAATTGAAATGCAGTGCCTAGTGTCCAGATTATTCAGTGTTGGAGTGTGCAGTCTTCAGTCAGAGGCCTCTTCAGTATACAAGACTTGACTGCTACTGGGAATCCTTTGAAGATAATTGAACAATAAGAGTTGGTACTTTTAATTTTCTATTGGGATAAATAAAGTATTTTTTATTGAACAAGGATAACATTAATGAAATGTTATCCAACAATATCCAATTGAAACTTATGCATAATATCATTCACTTAATATTCTTCAAGGTAAACAGACTCCATTCCTTAGTTAAGCCTGTAAAAGAACAATGTAACAGAGATTTCTACTGTGGAGCCAAACTGGATCCGATCATTAAGTCTGTGGTCGTCAGTGGAATCTAACTGGAACATACGTAGATTAACTATGTGCCGCAGATAGCTGTGCTTAGAGAGTGCAGGTGTTCAGGCAGATGGATGCTGATCCCCAACCTTAAGCGATGATCTATCACGGCCCGGGTTAGGGCAGAAGCAACCTTTCCTCTAGCTGAAGGACCATATGGCCACTGACTTCAACTACATCCGCGCATCTGTTCAAGTCTCCGGGAAACATGTACACTTTTTTAAAAAAAAATAAAGGCTATATTTGTGGCTCGTACACCATCAAAAGCAATCACCGGTCCTGAATTACACAACGTAGACGTTACAACTACAATCTGGTTTGCTTACGCCGGTAGACGCGGACCTGTTGGTTAAACGTTACCAACAGTTTCCCATTAAACTAAACTGTAATTACTAACAAGTAACACTAACAATAAGATACATTTAGTTGACATTTACAGATCTGTTTGACTACTGACTATTTTGTGGTTTACCTTGTATTTGTCACTTGAGCTAATGCTAAAAAAACAAATAAAAAAAAACCTAGCTTCAGGATGCTAATGTTAGCTACTTCTGTTCCCCCCTATAACTTACCGTTTAAAGTCTCTCATTAAACGTCGTCGTGCTGGAGTTGACATCGTGCTAATCTGAAGAACTAAGGCCTCAACAAACAAACAAGAGAGCTCAAAAGATAGCGAGATCTTCTGTAAGGTGTTATATTTCCTCAACTGATAGCTGGGCAGCCAACGTTTGCTATTAGTTTGACAAATACTTGGACTGCCTTTCGTCTGTGACGTTACCATTGACGCCACGGAGGGGAGGTTGCTTTTGATTACATTTTAATGTTATATGGCAACAAAATCACAACAACGTAGTATAAATAAATTACAATATGTAGAATTATAATGTTTTTTTCTGAAGCTAGATTAAACTCCTTATTGTTTTAACTAGAGCATTTAACTAGAGCATTTTTAAATCAGTCGAGGAACCCTATCTTTTCAGTTGGATTGCTCCACATGAATTACGTCATATGTTTGCTACCCTGTTTCGTTTTGTTGGGGAAGCAAAAAGCATTAGCGACCCACTATAGCTTCACAGTGTATCTGGTCCTCATTTGCATTAGTTAATATTTTATCTTTGTTAACTTACAATTTGTGCTCAGTCTAATCAACTGTCTTAACAGGAAAGTGTTTCTAGTTTCTGTATGTAGTACCGGTGAAAGACCACAAGATGCTGCTAGGATCCATGTATCCATGTATCGTAGTTGCCCACTAGGTTGTACGTCATTATGAGTGGCTTACGAAGTACTTTTTTGTAATAAAAGGTGTAAAGTTTACGTTTAACTAATCTTAATGGTTTTAAAATGCATTGAAGAATGTTTTTCAACTATTAATATTAGTGATGAGACAAAATTAATATCTGAATTTCAAAATAGAACAGGACAATCAGAATGAAATACAGCGCGGTGGTTATAAGGCACATAAACATAGCTTAATTTATTTCTAAAACTATATAGGAAACACATTGAATGCTTAAATCAGTCAGAATAATTAAACTTAATTTATTTGAACTATTCTGATTTTGTTACAAAATATTTTAGGGTTAGATGGAAGACTTTTATTCTTGTTTTAAAAATATTTTTAAAACGTGGTAAAAATGTGCCCATTCTCTTTTGTAAAGTTCATGTATGCTGTTTGTAGTAGACCCTTCTGAATAGTTCAAAATTACAGGTGTAATCTTCCAAAACCCCAGCTGTCGTCTGACATGTACAAGTCCCATATGGTCTAGCGGTTAGGATTCCTGGTTTTCACCCAGGCGGCCCGGGTTCGACTCCCGGTATGGGAACAAGTTTTTTAATTCTTAAATGACTATTATTTTAAAATCTTATCCATGACATAGCATAGCAGCAGTCGGAATATGTTCAAACATCACCCGTTAATGTTTTCCGAGGAAAAAAATCCCCACGGACCCCGCCCGTTCAGGAATTATCGTGTATTACCCTCATCCCACATCGGACATTCATTCCCGGAAGATGCACATTACCAGTTGTTTCTCTCTGTGTCAATTCTTATCAGTCCGTGGAGTACAGGCGAGCAAAGCAAACGGCACTTTCGTCCGCAAAATTACGCGTTTGAGCCTACCAGTTTTCAAATGAACACCTGCGAGTGAGTAACGTTTTATAAAACGCATTTATTGTCCAGCCTGTTTGATGTTAATCTCTCGTTAATGACATAAAATTTCTCCTTTTTGTTTCGTACTTTTAAAGAAGCGGGATATGATGTAAAATAAAAAGTAACTTAATTTCAACGCCGAACCTGTCCTGCCCCCTCGGTGCTGACAGGCGAACTTGCAGGGCTTTTGCCAAACTTTGTTGTCGGGCCAATTATTTCCCAGGAAAATGTGACTGCTAGGAATTCCCCACGCATCAGCAGCCTCTGTCGGAGAAAACCGCGACCTTGTGTCAGGAAAGCACACGAAAGCAGCAACGGGAGGGTAAAATCTGACGGCTGCCAGAGCGATGATGTAGCTTTAGCACCGTTACAGCCTGCCGACTCGCACTAAAAGGAGTCATTATGTATTTGGACGTTTTATGATGTGAAGTACCTGTAGAAAGCCCCGGATTGTGCTTCAGTGATGACATCTTCTTCCAAGGTAAGTACAGACAGGATTTAAATACAATCTTCCATGTTGGTGTGACTGTTTGCTGGGAAGGTGATCTGGATTAGTACATATTTTATTATCTAGTGAAGAATATCATGTGAAGTCTCAAGGTTGATATGGTATCAAGACTTAACCATTGTAGCATTCTATTTTGTACTGAATGCTACAAGTACAAAATTCTGTGTGCTGTTAAATTAATGTGGGTGAAATCAAAAGATGTTATTAATAACTAGCAGGACTACACCACCCTGAAGGTCTTTCCCCACACTACTCCATAGATTACAGTGACTCCCCTTTGTGTCAGTCAGCTGGCATGTGACCACACTGAGACCAGGCTGAAAAGTCTGTGCACTTCTTATAGCAGTCACAAGTCACAGAAGAATACAGCAGTTGTTTTGTCTCTCAGTTGCTCATTATTTGAAGGGAGTGTTTTGTTATGAGCAGCATACAGTTGTGTTGACCTGGTCAGAGGCAGCGCCTTGCAAGAGTCTTCACTCCCCTTCAACTTTTCATCATTATTGGTACAATGCTTAGCATTTTGTGGGATGTTGGGTGTAAATGAAGGAGTTTCTGAAAGTGTTGGAGCATTAAAACAAAGTTATGTCTCTTAACTTTATTCAACTGAACAAAAACTGAATTTTTGGACCTAATGAGAAACTAAGAGTCAGCACACACCTTATGCTGTTACCTAGAAACTAGTAATCAGATCCAAAACCTCGTAGTGATGGATTCAGAACTGACCCACACATAAAGATAATTACAAAATCAGTCTTCTACCTCCTGAAGAACATTTCTGGATAGACCAGAATTGCAGTTTTCTGGCCTATCGCCGATTATCGATCTTTAATAAGCCTAACCTGCCGATTATGACTTTGGATAGTACTGACTTTTTTGTCTGAGATGTTTCTATGTATAGCAAGAAAGTCACTGATTTGTAAACAGTATCATAGACTGCAAACATGCAAACAAGTCCTGTTGCAGAGTCAAAGGACAGAGTGGTTGATTTTTAGACCTTTTCCAGTGTAGATACGATCTGTGGGTAAGATTGATACAAATGTAAGTGTTGGCTGATCACCGATATCCGAAAATTAAGGCAGTTGGGGCCGATTATTGGTGCACTCCTACTAATGTCCCAACAAGATCTTGAGAGATCTGTTGTATCAACCTTTCAGACCACTCAGGTCTTCTGGTTCTGGTGAACTCTGGACCCCCAGAACCAGAACCAAACATGGAGAAGCAGCATTCAGTTTGTATGTTTCTTTCATCTGAAACAAACTTCCAGAAAACTGCAAAACAGCCGAAATCCTGAGTTAATTTAAATCAAGACTAAAAACCAATTTGTTCAGAGTTGCCTTCCATTGATAACTGAATCATGATTAGTTTTAGTCTTTATTCTAAATTTTCATGACTTTCCTTTATTATACCACTACTATATAATGTTTGTTTTTTATATTTTAATCATGTAAAGCACTTTGGATTACCGTGTTGCTCAAATGAACTTCCCCTGCCTTAGCAATTACAGTTGGATTCTAGCTGAGACGCAGTAGTGTGTAATTGTGTCCTAATTTCTAACGATTTTAAGATATAAAGTGCTCCGTATTCAGCCCCATTTACTCTAATTCCCATAAAAAGTATTTGTTGATTTTGTTGAAAGTAAGTGGGCCAAGTCTAGACCCACTTGGCATTAAGCAAAGAAGTCAGAGAGAATCCAGAGTTCTCTAGAAATCAGATTGTTACAGATCGATGGAATAATTAGGACTGTGCATCTCCCTAAGCTCACCATCCCTCTTCATAAAACATGGTAGAGGCTGAATCATGCTGTGGGAATGTTTTTGTTTTCAGGAAATACAGGAGATCTGCTTTTTGTTGAATGAAATGTTGTAAGACCTTTTCGAGTTTGCAAGAGATTTGAGTTGCCTTGATTTAGGACAAAATCACATTTATGTTGCTGGTTGTAACGTGAAAATATGGAAAAGTTAAAGTTTCCATTACTATAAGTATAAAGTTCCAGCTTTATTTAGCTTAAAAACAAGAAATAAAAACCTGCTTGGAGCTGCTGGTGACGCAGTGTGTCACTCTTTCCTAGACCATTCCAGGCTGAACATATTGACGAAAACTCAGAGATGTGATCAGATCACGTCTCTGAGTAAATGCTATGTGTTTTCTACAAATGCATGTCTGCAATGCTTTTTTCTTACTGTTCATCCACCCTAATCTGTGGGGAGTCAAAATGTTTGCCAGATGTTTACATTTTTGGGCTGAGATGCTTGTATCCTGGGACAGACAAACAGTGTTTCATTGGCTGGCCAGGGTTGCTCACTTCTGAGCAGGCAGTCGTGACGCAGAGGGAAGGGAGGAGAGTTACGAAATGTTAGTTTTACTGTCCCACTAGAGAGAGGACCAGCAGTCCGACCCGCCGGCCCTCCACCGACCCCTCCCTTCCGTCCCCCCCTCTGAAGTCTTCCCATGGTGGGAACACTGGCAGAGCCTGGTGGATAATTGGAAACTTCAGTCCCCTGAAAACAATTATCAAGGCTTTCCAAATATACTCCACCATGAAGTCATCCTGTTTGTTTCAATCGTTTGCCCTTGCTTTAGGAACGTCTTGCCACACGGCTGCCCACACAGCAGCCCCTCCTTCGCCCCATTCCTTTCTGCTTTGATAGCTTTCGGTTTGCAGGAAAACAGCCTCGGACCAGTGGAGTGTGTGTGTGGAGGCCAGAGCAGTTCCCGGTATCCTCCTTATCCTGGCACCGTTTTGTCTTTGGCAGCAGTCTGAGCTGCTCAGGCTCGTTCTGATGACCAAGGACAGCAGCAGCGAAGAGCTGCCGTTCTCCTCTTTTTCATGGCGAAGGGCTCCTCAGACATCAGACACCTCTTCTTGCTGAAGATGTACCCACCCGCCTTAATGGGCCTTGATATTGATTCAACTCCACAAAAAGAAGAACTGGGCTTTTATCCCATGTAGAAAGCAGCACTCCAGTTCCACAAATGCTTTCAGGGAAGCCTTGTAAGAGATGGGAAAGACTACAGCTGTTTCTTTTGCAAGTTGCTAGGGGTGGTAATGTTTCAAATAGAGGTGCAGAAAAAAAATCGATTCTAAAGAGAATCACAATTCCTAGTCTTGGCATGCCTTCTGCAATAAATCAATTAATCACATGGTAAATTAAAACAAATTCAATAATTTCCATTTGCATGACTATTTACTTTTTCTTTTCTCTTTTTCTACTAAAAACTGGATGACAAAAGTCTTCTGTATGGTGTTTTGGTCTCAGCTAGCCCTTATTTTCCCCAAGGATAATTCTGTTTACACAGACTTCATGATTCATTTTATTTATTTCTGTTGCTTTATGTATTTTGAATATTTAAAATGTTTTCCAGTTCAGTGTTAAATGTTCAGTAGAATTTAAAGGTTATTGATATTTGAGAGACTGTACTTGCATTATTATGCCATTCTGTATATTACTTGAAAATGGTCTCAAAATAATAATCATTTATCGCAATAACTTCCGTGATAATTTATCGCCCAGCAAAATTTGTTATTGCAACAGACCTCATCCTGGGAATTCCGGATCATTTTAAGATGCTTCATTTATTTTGTAAAATTATATTTTGAATAATTCTTTGATATTTTTTTAAAGTAAAAGTCAGACAGCTAAGCTAACCTAATACGGGTAATTTAAGTTACAGAATTTTATGCATGAACCTGTTTTTGCTTAAATGTAAACTGATGTAATTTGACACAGATTGGAACTTTATAGAATACATAGCTCTCATGTGACGTCACACTTCCGGAAACTTTGTAGCTGACAGCCATCTTGGTAGGAATCTGTAACTAACTGGAGTTGCTATGACGACAATAAACCAGCCACAAGCTTAGAATTAGCACTATCTAATTTACAAACAGCATAAGTATATTACAAACAATACTCAATTATAGTTTTTGAGTACTCTGCTTTCTTTTTATTTTTCTCGAAGCCATGGTTTATCTATGCTTTGTACCCCCTCCTGCTTACCAGGGTGGCAGTACAGTGGCGCGGATCACTTCTGGAAAACATGTATTGTTTTAAACAAATGTTCTATTTGTGTAAACAGTTTCAGAATTGAAAATAGTTTCTGAATTGAATTATCACCCTAAAAACCAGAACCGAATCAAATTGCTAGACTCTCACACTTTATTTGTGATTTTATTTACTTTGGTTAATTAATTGTAAATGTGAAACTTATATTGCTGAAACGATTCATTAGATGAATGGATTATTGAAATATTAATCGAATAATTAAGTAATCAATTAATCATTAACTGGAGCCTACAGACTCTCCTCAGAGCACTAATTAAGTCAAACATGTACAAAAAATTTACATTTTACATTAAAGATAAAAAACCCCATTTCAGTCTATAAAAATGTTGAACTCAAGTGGCAGTTTTAGTTTAACCCGGTTCAAATTCTGTAAAAAAAATCTCTTATTAAACATGTTTTACTATAGTTATTGATAAAAAAGTAATTAACTGATCAGCTGAGCTTTTCACATGTTGATCATTTTAGCTGCAAATGATCAAGTACTATATTATTGCATTTTAGGCAGTAGAATGTTTATTGTATTTAAAAACAATTTGTTTCTAACTTTATAACTTGATGCTTTTCCATGCCATAAATGTGAAAATAAATGTAATTTGGCATCTTAAGAATAACCACAAGATGGCAATGTTCATATGCTATGACTAAACAAACAGTCATGAGATGGCTGAAGTCTCAAACCACCCGCTGAAAGGCAGGAACCGGCTTGTGAAAAGAGAAATAAAACTATTGAACTTCCGCTTTTCACGTGTAAAAAATACCCTTTGCTGGGCTTGTTACTGTTAGCAGAAGGGAGGGGGAAACGTTTGCAAAGTTCCCTAATCGTAAGCTGCTGTTAAACGAACCCCAGCTTTTCTCTTCTTCTTTATTTCACACCTGACGATCACCTTGTCGGACATGTTTGATTGCAGCGGCAACAGCGCGCGCTCTCTGACCGAACATGACGTCAGAGAGAAAGGAGTGAGAGAGAGAAGGGGAAATTCCACCTGTAGCCTCTTCCTGTCTCACCAGCATGTGACACGGACGAGTCATCGAGTCTCCTTTGCTCCACGAATCCCTACCTTGTTATGATGTAATCCTGTGAAAGCACTCGGGGCTATTTTTAGTTGGAAAAAATGTGGAAAACTTGACTGGTATTGTAGGAATCGGCTGTTGATGGTAAAGAATTTGTTTTGTGAGGTCATAGTGACTCATGGTGAAATTAGATAAAGTGGTTCTAATAATCTAATAGCACAAAGCAACATCTCACTAAATGGAGACAATGATATTTGTTATTTTATATTGAACCATTTTCATTCTCTTAAAAAAACGGGTCCTGTCTCTTTAAGGATGATCTCTATTCTGATTGGTCACGCAGACTGTACCTGTTTTCTGCTTTGTAGGCGTGACGTGCCTGTTTTAGATCTCTATAAAAGAGTCTGATGAGCTGTTAGTAGGTCAGTGTAACTTTAGCTGTTTTTTACACTTATCTTTTGTTTCTGTTCGCTTTTTTAATCTAGTCAAAAAAAGAAGAAGCTCAATATATGTAAGAAACATACGACAGAGTATTATGGTCACGCTAAGAAAATAAAATATAGAAATAAATAAAGAAGTAAAAAAAATATAAAATTACAAGAATAAAGTTGTACAGGAATAAATACATGTTTGTACAAGAATAAAGTTTTATAATAGTCATAAATTTAGACTTTATTCTCTTAATATTGTAACTTAATTCTTAAAATATTATGGCCTCTCATATTATCACAACTTTTTTTCTTGTATTATTTCAACTTTATTCTTGTATGACTTTTTTCTTGAAATATTATGAGCAATGCTTGAAATATTATGACTTTATTCTCGTATCATCACAGCTTTATTTTTTTACAATTTTATTCTCAAAATATTATGACTTAATTCTCAAAATACTATGAATTTATTCTCATATTACATCATTATTCTCGTATTATTTCAACTTCATTCTTGTGCAACTTTATTCTTGTAATATTGTGGCTTTATCCTAAAATTTGCAGGAACTGCCATAGGCTCTCATGTCAATAGAACAATAGAACATTACCAACTCATTCAATCTGGTACCAAGGTCTTGCTAATAAAGTGGCCTGTTAGACTGGTATTGTAGGAATCGGCTGTTGATAGTCCCACCCAGTTATTAGCATACTCTAATGCTAATAACTGGGTGGGAAGGGAACATCTGCAGATTGTCCTGGAACACTTGGCACCTGAACACGAGTTAAAAATTTTCCTGGCCCTCTTGGAATGTTATGTGGAGTGTTTGGAGATCAAACTTACAACCCAGAGATTGCAATGCCATCAGACACCGTGCAGCTTAGAGCCTGGGAAAGCACCTCAGACATTTCAGCAAGTTCTTTGAGGCATTCCTAAGGAGTGTTTTAAAGGGACATCATGTAAAATCAACCTTTTTTAGTTTTGCATCATGATATAATATTATTCCCTCATCAAAACATACCTGGAGTTTTGCTTTCATTCTTTAATGTGTTTGAGAAATCCTTTAATCTCCATGGCAACCATTCAGCTGTGCAAAACCTAATGCCCCCTTTGAGCTGTGGCTCCTCAGAGCTGCAGAAGAGCTTCCACATAGCTTCCACATCCCTATGACTCCCCTACTCAGCTCCTTCAGACTAGCCAGCAGCAATTAGCAAACACCTGGTGGAGCTGCTTATCAGTTGAGCTCATTATACGAGCTACTTCTCAGTGCAACGCTGGTAAAAACGTTGGTATAGAGTTAATAGACTAGCAATGTTGTGTTGACAATTTTTTTTGTGTGTTTTAATTATATGAAATATTGTGAAACTGGTGACATGACCTCTACTGGTTTATCCACAGTTTTCACTCCTCACCATTGTTTATTTTTAAGCAGTTATGAGGCACTGTTACAAAACGGTTAAATTCTGCTGTGCAAGTTACTCAACATGTTGTTGCTAGGTAACCAAAGAATGAGTGAGTTGCTAGGTAACCAAAGAATGAGTGAATTAGTTGATTCCACCAACCTTGTTTAAGAACTGAAGCCTTTTCCTCTGCCTACATCTCCCAGAATGCTGTGCGGTTCTGGATTGGGGTTCAGTGAATATTCTGTATATTGTATTTTCAATACATTATCAGATGTACTATTTATTGATATTGATCATGTGTCTATCACAATGCATATTGCTGCTGAGAACAAGGATTGTTTGTCATGTACACACACTGAGCCGTGGCTCATTGTGTGACTTTGTTTGCAGGGAGGATGCTGTTGGCCCTCTCAGCATGCTGACATCATGAGATCAGCTAACCGCATTACTGCAATATATTTATGTTGCTCGCTGTGGTCCTAGCAGGTCCGCCAGCGTATTGAGCTGCATCTCTGATGTTCATGTAATCCCATTAAGGAGTGGCTGAGTTTGTAATGTTTTAGCTCACTGTCGTTTCAAGGCACAAAATAGTTCCTTGCGAAAATAGAAGCTGTCTTTGTCTGCAGCTTCAGCACATAATGACATTTCAGCCTGTTATTCTTCGTGTCTGCTTGGAGGTAATGAGGCAGTTGTGAGTGGATCATGAAGGCTTCTCCTGAGTCAGCTCAGTGCGGATTTACACTGAGCTTTGTCTGAAGATGCCACATGATCTGTCCGCTTTGCACTCCCAAATAATGTAACAAACTTCAAGCAAAGACAGCTGGTAGAGTGGATAATGAGCTTTAAATGATTTATTTTTTTGTATCTGGTGAATGCTTTTTTCCCCCTTTTTTAGGACGAGATGTTCTCAAGCTTGGTTAATTATTTAAGTACACAGAAGCTACACTGCAAAAACACAATCTTGCCATGTAGTTTTGGTCTAGATTTTAGTGCAAATATTTTAGTACACTTGAAATAAGACAAAACTAACTTACAAATAACTTTTCAGGAAGACACAGGAGCCTGTTTAAGGAGAACAATTTCTTATTATTAATGAAAAAGTACTTGTTCCATTGGAAAAGTGAACTAATCTGCCAATGGAGCAATGCTTTTTCACCAATATTAAGGATTTATTGACTCAAAACAAGCTCCTATATCTTGCTCAATAGTTACTTATTATAAATAGTTTGGTTTTATTTCAAGCTTAATAAGGTATTAGCACTGGAAACTAGACCAAAAAGACTTGATAAGATTTTGTGTTTTTGCAGTGCAGGATATTATAATCAAGGCTAATGGCAATAGCATATACTCTAAAGAAGGGGTGTTGAAACTTGTTGTCATATGGGCCAAAATTGTTCAGTCAGAAGAACTTAAAATAAAATAAAGAACTAAAATCAGGCAAATAAAGTCGTCTTTTTTGTGTAGGACACAGATGGTAACCCAGAGATTAGAACATGATTGTGTATGTTAGCTGTATTGAAAGATATGGATCAAGTTTTCAAATTTATTTATTTTTTTGGCTTGACTGAACAAATGTATTCTCAGTTATAAGAACAGGATTTGGGTCACTTCCTTTTAGGACTGGACAATAAATCAATAACAATATATTGCGATAGACGTGATCAATATCAATAGATAATACATCTGATAGTTTATATTCTCAATGTTGAATATTTTAACTGTACAGCATTCTGGGAGATGTAGGCAGAGGAAAAGGCTTTAGCTGCTAAACAAGGTGGGCAGAATCAACTAACTCGCTCACTCTTTGGTTACCTAGCAACAAACTTGTTGCTAGGTAACCAAAGAGTGAGCAAGTTACCTAGCAACAAACCTGTTGCTAGGTAACTTGCGAATGTTCCGCCACTGTGCCTAATATCTGCCTAAGAATAATGAAAAATAATGAGTTGGAGGGAAAACTGGATAAAGCCGAAAAGGTCACCCCACCAGTTAGGCAGAATTTCAGTTAATTAAAACAAAAATATTGACAATTATCAATAACAACTTTTTCCAGTTTTTCAGCCATATTGTCCAGCCTTACTTTCTTTTAAAGCTCTTGCTATATTTAGTTGAGTTTAATTAAATTAAATAACGGCTCATTTCGGTGCAGCAAAGTCAGATTTTCAGTAAATGTTTCTGGATAAACATGGTTAAACTTAAAAAAGCTTGGTTATAAAAAGACAAATACTGAGTTGTATTTAACATTATATTGGTATATTACTCTACGGATGTCATGGTGCTTGAGAAATAATGAGCCGAAACTACAGCAATGCAGTTGTCTGTGTTTTTTTTTTTGTTTTTTTGTTTTTTGCATAATCAACAAAAAAGACAACCTGTTGGAAATAGTCTTTGTTTATTACACCTGCATGAGAAGCAGCTTGATGTGGTGAATGACGTAACGCGTCTGACTGACGGCGGCTCAAATGGCCCTCAGAGGTGAGGCGTTCATGTTGTGGATTCTTGGCCTGCTCCTTGTCTTTAATTATTAATGTGATGCTGTCTGCATGTGTGTGAATGTGGAATGAGCAGCAGTAAACCCAATGCTATCTTATCTCTGTTTATAAAAACTACAGCATGGTGGATTTTTAAACATATTTACAGGCCTTCAGGTTTATTGATACAACAAACTGGAGTGTACAATGAAAACTGTTGAAATTACCCTTATATTTTATGTATTCATACCACTTAAACTTCTACATTTTGTCTTGCTACAACCACAAACATTCAGGTATTTTATTGGGATCTTATGTGAGAGGCCATCACAAAGTAGTGCACAATTGTTGAAGTGGACAGGAAATGCCAGCTGTTCATTATCTTTTTTTTTTGTTATTATTATTTTTGTCAATAAATTTTTTGCAATCGCACGCATTGATTTTGTGGTGGTACTTTGGAATATTTCTATAAATATTTGGAAGTTTTCAATATCTTTTCCCTATTAAACCTCTTCCAAAATCTACTAATACAACCCTAGCTATACAGCAGGGCTAAAATGGAATGGTTTAGACCAAAGCATATGCTTTAGAATGGCCTAGTCAAAGTTCCAAACAAGTAAGATAGAGAATCTTTAGTGACACTTGAAAATTTATGTCCACAATTCAATTGAACTTGAGCTAATTTAGCAAAAATTGGAAATTGTCCGTTTTTGGACGTTAAAACTTTGTGGATACATACCAAGAAAACATTCTGCTGTAATGGCAGTGAAAGAGGATTTCTACAAATGCTGAATACAAATCCATAACACACTTTCCAGAATTTAAAAAATAAATAATTGCAAAGATATAAAATATATATATCTATATCTATATATATATATATAAAGTATTTTTGATCTAGTTTCTAGTGCAAATATATGAGTAAACTTGAAATAAAACAAAACTGACTTACAAGTACCTTTTCATGAAGATATAGGCACTTGTTTTATATCAATAATTTATCAATATTGATGAAAAAATACTAGGTTCACTGGCAAGTTGTTCACTTATAACAGGATAATTTTTCCCATGTTTTTAGTGAAATAATCTCCCAGTGGAATTAAAACTGGGTTGCTAGGTGACAGGCTAGGCTTGGCTGGCGTTGCTAGGTAACACGGCCAGTGGAACTTTTAACATGGGAAAAATGTCTTGAAATAATGTGTCTGTGGAACTAATACTTTTTTGTTTTTATCAATTTTAAAGATTATTTACTTTTATATCTTTCTGAAAAGTTACTTGCAAATTATTTTGTCTTATTTCAAGTGTACTAAGATATATGCACTAGAATTAAACTAAAATATTTGGTAATATTTTGCGTTTTTTTCAATAAAAAATATTAAAAAACCATTTACACTTCCACTGTCTAATGTCGCAGCTCTGACATAAAATCCCACTAAATTGCAAAAAGTTTTCTTTAACATGTGAAAATGTTTCTATATCTTGTAGAATTGATTTGCATGTTTGTGCATTATTCATATCACATACTACTGTGAGCATCGTCAGGTAAGCCGAACGCTGCCGCAGGCATGTGATCTTTGCATTGCTCTCTGCTCAGAGGTGATAATGAATGATTCACACTCTGCTGCATACTGAATGTTGTCTTTTTTCCAGCGGTTCCCACACACACAGCTCCTTGTTGGGTCTCTCTATCTGCAGTCCTGTTCCATCAGCACACTGAATCATCTCAGCTCAGGACTAAACGAAGCACAGTCACTGTCCGAGAATGATAAACCACATCACACCACAAGCTGCCGGATTCCTGAACCAACTAGATTGTTGCGACAAAAAGTGTGACCCCAACCGGCTGGCATGCTGCATAGCCGCTTGACCTTTAATCTTCTACAATAATCTGGAATCGAAGTGTTTTCTCGCTCAATAATTTTTACCCCATCAGCGAGGTGAAGTGAAATATCTCACTGCTGCCCGGGTTTTGACCTCATTCAGGGTCTCCTGTATGATCCACCTCTGTCTCGTTGGCAGACATCTAACTGCCTCGGTAAAAATATTTACAGCTCTGATTTGAGCATCGTATGACCTCTGAGCTGCACAAATACATGAATGTCCTCTAAACGTCTCTGTATCTCTGACTGAAGGATCTTCTCCTGATATCTGAAAGCTTATTGAGAGCTGTAGCGTTTACCAAAACACTCTGCTCGGGAATTAAATTTATCTTTCAGCTTGTAGCTCAGAAGTTTGTCTGAAACAGAGCCAAGTCTAAGGAAAAGGAAGCATTGAATTTTAGGCTTATTTCAGGGATGCTTTTAAGAATAAATAACAGTAATCTTTAGCGGGCATTTATTGTATCATTTATCATTTATCGTGATTATTGTTGCTATGATAAATTCTAATTGATGTTTGAAACTCGCCAAAACAGTTTTCTCCACTTCTTGTTCAATGAAAGCATCAATAACATACTAATAAATTACAATTTAGTGATGCAAATCGCACTCGTTTATGTGGCTGGTGTCCTAAAGAAGCACATTACAAATGGGAATGTTTTTCAAGTATTTGTGGGGCTATAATTGCTGTGTAACAGCTTTACAGTTGCCTAAAAAACATTTAATAAATAGTTTATTGTTGCTTTTATTGTCATGTTGTCCCTTACTCATCGTAGGGCAGTATGAGTTAAAAATAAATTTTTTTTTAATACCAGATCCGATTTTAATCAATTTTTGTGGTTTTTTTCTCTCCTTCCTTTAGATTAAATCTTCAACAACCAAAAATTTGATTAATCAATTTAATATCGATTCATCGCCCAGTCCTAACTTAGCTTCTGAAACATTTGAGAGAAAAAAAACTAACACTCATAGGTTACTGATTTAAAATGCATTACAAAAGTGTTCATATCCCTTAAACGTTTTCAGATTTTATCGCATTACATCCACAAACTTCAGTGTACTTTATTGGTATTTAATAATCATCATGATTATTAGTCATAATCATGATGACTATGATAAATAATTGTCATGATCATGATGAGTATTAATGTGACCAACCATCTCACATGGGACGGTTTAGCTGTAATGTGTAGATCTTCCTGTTAATCTACTGTAATTTACAAGAGTAAAATTCTCTTTTTGTTTTTCTTTTATGTTGTTTTGGGCACCAAAACTGACTCCAGCCCTGGGGCCCTTGTTCTCTTAAATCCGGCCCTGCTTCCTCTTAATTCATGCATTACTTTACCTTGAACTGTCACTTAAAATTCCAATAACTGATGTTGAAGTTTGTGGTTGATTTGAAAGAAAAGGCATTGAAGAACAAACTACTACGCCCAAGTGCTTCATTAAAAACTCATTTTAATAATCTTTTCATTTGAATTTGGCACCCACAAATGGCTATAATTTGTTTTGATAAAGTTATGCTGTGTTTTCCTGTTTTGTTTTCTGTTTCCTGATGGCCTCTGCTATTCACAGCTAGAGTAACATGCGAGCTGGTTTTCTTTCTTTTGCACCAAAGGAGAGGTGTGTCCTCTCAGGTAGTCTGCACATTCACACGTCTCTGCACTGATCGCACTGATCGCACATCAAGGCTCGCTCTTTGTCTGCTCTGGTTGGTACGCTGTCGTAGAGAGAACAAAGTAGAACAAAAATGCAGCGTGTGATACAGGGCTTTTTGTGATTTCACACAGAGGTTGAGTTTCATTTTATCCCACTGACATGTCTCCAGGCAAAAGCAATTTGAACATCTTCACTTTTATTGCCTTTCTCACCCCCAACATTTAGCAGAGATGGGATATACTGTGATAATGGGGGGGATTACAAAGGATAACTTGGAAGGGTTGTAAAACGGTGGCAGAAAAAGAATTGTTTTCCTGTTGTTTTTTTAAAAGAAACCCTTAATTCTTATGGATTTCATAAAATATGGGAGTTTACTCCAGATTTGGTTTAGTAGGTGTGCAAACTACTGACCCTGAGGCTATTAAATATTAATAATGTTCTGCTGCGTTTGCATAGTTTCCAAAAATATTCAGTAACACTTTATTTGAAGGGGGTTGAATAAGACTGACATGACACTGTCATAAACATGACATAACACCTGTCATAAACATGAATAAGCCTTCATGAATATTTATGACTGTTGTCAAAAAGCGTCATTTAGTAAATTATGACACTTTTAATACAAAGTTGACATTATTGAAAATGTCTTTATTATGACAACTTGATATTAACCAAGAAATCATTACTGATATAAATTTGTTATAAAAGTATTACTGATTGCACTTTAAAAATTAGGTAACTTCATGTTATTAAAGGTAAAGTTTAAACGGTAATGATTTCTTGGTTAATGTCAAGTTGTCATAACAAAGACATTTTGAATAATGTCAACTTTGTATTAAAAGTGTCATAATTTACCGAATGACGCTTTATGACAACAGTTGTAAATATTCATGAAGGCTCATTCATGTTCATGACAGGTGTTATGTCATGTTTATGACAGTGTCATGACAGTCTTATTCAACCCCCTTCAAATAAAATGTTACCAAATATTCTTGATATCTAGGATTTTTAGTTCCACTGGCAGATTATTTCACTCATAACATGAGCGATTATATTAGTGAAATAATCTGCCAGTGGAACTAATGCTTCTTTAATCAATATTAGGGAATTATTGACTTATAACAAGCTCTTATATCTTACCAAAAAGTTACTTGAAAGTTAGTTTTGTCTTATTTCAAGTGTACTAAGACATTTAAACTAAAACTTAGACCAACAAACTTGGTAAAATGTTGTGTTTTTTACTGTGAATGTTTTAAATATTGGCTTGTTTCTAATTTTTAATTCTGGTATAACTGGTAGATCGGAATAACATACCATAAACATATCAAAACATTTATTAATGTAGGAAATGAGTTACTTACGACAATTGTTACAATTATAATTACTGCTGCATGAAAACAAAGTTCCTCAATTGGTTCTGAGGACATTTTATATAAAACAGTGTTTGGGGTTTAAACATGGAAATGGATGGATGAATAAATGAATGAATGGACAGATATATGGATGAACAGATGGACCAATAATCTCTTGGAAAATTTAATCATAATGTAAAATGAAAAGTAATCAGACTCCATACTTTTCAAACTGCTTAAAACTGATATGCCTGTAACTATCTAAATGGCTTTTAAAAATAATCAGGATCTGGCATTTTGCTTCACAGATTTGTCTGTATTTATTAAATATGATGATGCTATTGACTGAAAGAACAACACACTCAGATCAGAGCTGCAATCAAGCCAAAACCGGACAAAAAAAGAAACATTTTGCATTCATGATTTAGAAAAAATAAGTTTTTCTGTACATATGTTCTACTTCTAATTCCTCAAGTGGCTTTTAGCTTCACTTGGTTCAAATTATATAAAAAATAAAATAAAATCTCCTACTGATCACCTTTTTCTATGTTTTTATTAATTGGTTAATCCAAAAAATAATCGACTTGCACTGATGTCAAGTCGAGCAGAACATCAGTGCAGGAGATGAAAACTCCAGTAAATGTGTAGGAATAAGCTCACATACTTCATGTGAGCTTTTCACATGAAGTATGTTTTTTGTTACAAAATGATCAAGCGTAAAGTAAGGCAATAAAATAAGTATTTACCTTTTTAAAAAAGGAATTATGCTTTGATATATTTCTCACTTTGTTTAAAAAAGGCTTAAATAAAAAATTTCAAAATGTTCCAATGTTTTTATCCGATTAATCGTCAGAACAATCAATAACTAAAATCATTGTTGGCTGCAGTGAGAGCTGAGGCGTTTAATATGTTAGTCTCTCTTTAAAAGTCGAGCCATCTGTTCTTTCTCCACTTTACCAAATTAGGCTTAATGCCGTTATATAAATACTTCACTTCTGGCTCTGTTAAATATAGTTTGTTCTTGCTGTTTGAAGACGCAGAGAGCGCTCAACACACTGACCACAAGACCACCACTTCCTGTTTGCTTAAGTTCACTTCTGATGAAAGATTATTTTCATTATCTGCTACTATGTTCACTTTAACACAATTTTATACAAGCAGTTTTCTTCTTTCTTTCTGATCACATCTGTGACGGACTTTGTATGTTTTATAGATCAAACATGCAACATTTTTTTGGTAAATGTGAAGAAGAGAGACAGTTTGCTCTCCCTCTGTCAGTCAAATATTCTTTATATATTTTCACAGTTTGTTTTATGTTATTGCCTGAAAGCAAAATGCTTTAAACTCAGGAAAACATGTAAAATATAAGAGTTTTCAGTAGATATAAAATCACTTGCTACTTTATGAGGTTCAGCTGCAGGTAAATACCAATCAATCAGCCAATCACATGGCGGCAATTCAACTATTCTGGCATGAAGATGTTCGAATCGAACATAAGAATGTGGAAGAAAAAAGGATTTAAGTGGCTTTAAAAAGTGAGATGATTGTTGTTTCCAGTCAGGCTGGTCAGAAACCACTGATCTACTGGGATTTCTATTTATTCACAATCATCTCTCTGGCTTACAGGAGATGAAAAGTCCAGTAAATGTGTAGGAATAAAGCCTTGTTGGTGTCAGAGGAGAACAGGCAGTTGGTTAAGACGAGGAGCTCAAATAACAAGTATTTGCTCGTAACTTATCTGGAAAACTATCTCTGAATACACAACATGAAGCCATGAAGCAGATGGGCTACATCAGCAGATCACCACACTGAGCGACCCGGAAATCAGCTTCAACGGGTTCAACTGGGTCTACAGGATGAGCAGAAATTCACAAAAACAAATTGTCCAAATGATGCCCGATATCTGAGTCTAAATTTCCGCTGAAATATTCAGACAGTAAAGAGAGAATTTGGTGTATATGACATGAAACATTATCTTTTTTGTTCTCCATTCTATTTTTTGTTGTCGTTTTGTTTTACCCCTAACCTTGTCTGGAATATTTTTGTGTATCCTCATAATCCATATTTAGCGCCACCTACATGTCTGGAGGAATAAAAAGAGCATTTTAGGACACTTTAATGTTTCTGTGTGAATAAAAACAGGATTATAATAGTTTCGGGTAAATCAGTTAGTTTTAATTAGTATGTTTTCTAGTTTGTATTACTTTTTTTCTTTTTGTTTAGTTCCTATTAGTTGTTGTAGTAGTAGCTTAAATTTTTTTCATACTTTGGTTTAGGGCTGAAACGATTCCTCGAGTGATTCAAGTACCTCGATTATTAAAATTCCTTGAGGAAAATTTACCTGCCTTTAAGCTTCGTTAATTTATGTTTTATTATTTAGCGCACCGTGTTCCGGCCGGAACATTATTTGCGTTGCACGGAGGTCTCACTTCCGCCTATGAGTTGTTGACGAAAGCTAAGTGTTAGCGGCATAACGTCCAATTTTCAAGTTCGGCCCGTGGGGATTTTATTGATTGATGATAATGCCCGGGTTTTTATCGTTTTTGGGGGACCAATAAACATCCTTAAAATGACTGGCGCGATGCCTGGAGTACGGCAGCATTTCTCCTCCGGGAGCTGCTGGTTGGAAGCGCTGCAGGAGTATTTATACAGGTGAGCAGATAGACTGAACACGGCGGGCGGCGGAGTAGTTGATGGTTACAGTATAGGTGTAGCTTTACGGAAGAACCGCACAATAAATTTAATATCATCCCGGTGTGAACAAACGGGTGGCGGAGCGCATCGTGGCGGTACATGGCTGGTAGATGAGTTTCCGAGTGTGACTAAGGAAGGTGCGTAAATATCCCCACACCACCACTCCAGACAACATTTCCCGTATTCTCAAACCCAAAGCTGGACAGGTATGGGGCAAGGTGAGAACTCATCTATTTAACTGGCTGAAGATGAATACATGCACTAAAAGCTGGAGTATAGACATTTTTTATAAGTGTATTTGTGAGCTTTCCTCTTTAATATTAAATTGAATGTAATTTCAGATCTTTGTATGAATTTTCTTCAGGTTAACTTAGAAAGTGAGCTATTATTGTTACAGGTTAATTTTATAAACTACAGAAAAGTAACTGTTAGGGATTTATCAATATTTTATTTGATAATTTTTTATCCGAATACTAGATTAATGGTAAGAATAATCGATAGATGACTTGATTACTAAAATATTAATTTACAACAGCCCTACTCTGAAGATCAGGGATGTAAAACATCCCTGAGGACAAGCCAGGAATCCTTTTGTTTTACATGTCGCACTATCTGGCCCAGTATGGCATCTACACAGACTGTAAGCTGTACACAGGGTTGTCAGTACCTGATTTAGGAGCAACCCTGGAATCAGCTGGTGGGCACCAGACAGAATGGTTGCTGTCAAGCTGAAGATGGAGAGCTATCAGGTCTTTTGGTCTGTAGGACCCTGGAAGCAGCTGATCGGTACTGGCAGTCCAAACGACATCCAGCTCGCTGATCTGACAGAGAACCCGGCTTTAAATGCATAAACTATAAACCTAAATATTATAAACCTGTCCTTTAGGAATAGATCTGCTCTGCTAGTGAAATGCTCAGAGCGACAGAGACGCTTGTAATCCAGCGTAAAAAATATAAAAATTGGCAATTTAAAAAAATTTTAATTTACTTTTTAAATTATTTTTCTAATAATAATTAGAACGCTTAGCCAGGCGGGGGGCAAGTAAAGCATGGCGGGCTGCCAGGCTTATAATACACTGGGGGAAACTCAGCAGTTAAAGCTGCAATAAGTAACTGAGAGAATTTTTTTACATATTTGTTAAAACTGTCACTATTTCCTAATATTATAACATGAGACAGATAATGTGTGAAAAGATCTCCTCTAACTAGTCTTAGCATTCACAACATGCTATGCTAGCTATAATGTAGCAGAAAGGAAGTGGGGTGAGGGAAAGAGATGAGCAGCATCACATTAGATTGTGATTGACAGCGCTAAGACCCGCCTCCTCGCTCTGATTGGTTGTTTCTAGCACTGGGAGATCAGTTTTTTCACAGATTATCTGTCTCATACCAAACTGTCATGATAGAAAGAGTTTCAACAAATATGTACAAAAATATATTGTCATACACTCTATACACTGCAGCTTTGATAAAAATATGTTCAGTTTTTGTTATTTAGTTTTAGTTAACTTCAATAACCTTGACAATGAGCTGCCCCAGTGTTCGTAGAAAATATATTTTGGAAAATGGGTGCATAATAAAACTACATCACCAAACTGATTAATTTAAATGCTTAGAATGCCCTTTCCATATTTTAAAGGGAGAGAGCATGCTTCTCTAAAGGGACAGAGCATGCTTCTCTCTCGTGACGATTTTAATCACCTGCTTGGCCCTTATTGTTTGGTCAAAGTCTAAAGTGAAGGCATACCTGTCTGATTGTTTACTTACACCTCCAGCACTCCTCTGCCTCTGCTGGAGGAACCCGTTGATCGTCTTTCAGCCCGTTCTAGGTGTGGCCTCCATGTTGGTCGTTTCTGCTCTTCCCTCCCCCTCTCAGCCCTCATCCAATCCCCGCCGCCAAGCACAACTCACCTGAAACCATTTGCATGCTCCTCGCTGATTGGCCAGGTGAAGGCCCTGCGCCTCAGGCCGTCTCTACCAATGGCGACCGTGCTGCGTGACTCATAGGGAGAGGACAAGTTGCTTCACTACACTTCTGCTTTTTTTCCTGTTTCAAACAGCAGCCATTGCATTGTCGTGTTTTTCCCCCCTCCTGTGTAATTTTTTTTTGTTTTGTCAGTGAGAGGAAGAGGTGTGGATCTGGCCACTTCACGGCTTCAGGCACCTTTCCCCCTCATCTGAATACGTCTTGGATTATTCCCAGTTTCACCTTCTTGTTGTCTTTTTTTTTCCAATGGTCGGTGCGATCGACTCTTGTTCGATCGC
Organism: Poecilia latipinna; assembly: GCF_001443285.1. Lineage (NCBI taxonomy): Eukaryota > Metazoa > Chordata > Actinopteri > Cyprinodontiformes > Poeciliidae > Poecilia > Poecilia latipinna. The sequence goes on from NW_015116122.1 coordinate 22,513, forward strand.
TATAATGGATCCTGTCATCCGAATCCAGTGTCTTTGAGGTCAGTTGTGAACAACTCTCATGTAAACTTCTCGCTTAGTTTGATAGTTGAAGCCGTTTTGGTTGTGATGTTTGAAGCCAATCTTCAGAAATTGATGAACATTTTTATAAATTTAACCTTTGATTGTCATATTTGGGTTCAAATTGGGTGTACATTTGGTAACAGTCCCATTGAAAACAGAAAATAAGTTAATTTGACACCTGACTTTATGACATTTTTCAGTTACACACCTTGTCCTGTCAAAGGTCTCTCGGGAGCTTTAACAAGTTATTCCAGTTCAACTGAAGAACCTCTCATTTTTTCCACGCTTACTTCTGCTTCACATCTTAATCATGGAAAAAGTGAAACGCATTTCACTGTTTTATGATCAACGTGGTTTACATTAAACCTAAGCTGCTTTATAGAAACTGTGTTTTTGAACGTTATCTTATAAAAAGGGTTTCAAACTTGATTTTTTTTGTTTTTGCACGTTGTCTTCAGAAACGCTCACAGCGATCTTTAACTGATGTGCTTGTCTCTCTCATTTCTTTTACAAATTGTTGCCTTATAAGGGGTGTTGAAGCAAGGGCGGGAACAGAGTTTTGCAAGCCCCTGGACCAAACCCACATCTATTTTTCAGGGTGTGTTAATCAGTAATTACTGACCAAATTGATTTTAATCTGTCGCTGGCTTCCCCTGTCCTGTAGGTGAACGTCAGAAAAGCGGGTTTGTGTGGCGGTTTTCGCCTCCAGCGGTTCTTTCTGTATAAAGTCAGTCATGCTCTGCTTCATGCATCAAATCTTAAGTTCACCAGAACAGAATGTCGCTCTTCTTGTAACGTGGAAGGATGTTTAAGCTTTAGTTGTTTGCTTCCTCTTTTCTGTATGTAAAGATGACCTCCTCCTAATCTGTGTTTTTTTATATATTTACCCTCCTTTGAACCAAATGATTCTGCTTAACTTTTTTAAGAAGCTGTTTCTAAAAGTTGCTCCGAGCAGCAGAGATAAAAGCTTGCTTCCTGTTTCAGCAGAAACCCAGTCTGCACTTTTGGGGACCACAAAAAACACAGTGTGCATGCTGGAGTACTGCAGCATAAACACGCTTGCAGCCTGAGATGCGTTCACACCCAGTTCAGTTGGAGATGAAGCTGCTCAACTTTGGTTAAGCAAATTGAAACAAACTGAATTACGGAAAGGATTTTATTATTATTAATCATCATTTTCATAAAAACGTTAGCTGAAATACAGCTCTGGAAAAATATGAGACACCACTTAAAATGATCAGTTTCTCTGATTTACTTTTTATAGGTTTATGTTTGAGTAAAATGAACATTGTTCTTTTATTTTATGAACTGCTGACAACATGTCAACAACAGCAAAAATGTTGTATTTATTTGCAGAAAATGAGAAATGGCCAAAATAACAAAAAAGAAAACAAGTTAATGTTCATTTAGAAACAGCGAGACTAATGTTTTAACTCGGGAAGAGTTCAGAAATCAGTATTTGGTGGAATAACCAGGAGGTTTTCAGTGAAGTGGCCTCTTAATTTTTTTCAGAGCTGTATTTCTTTATCTGCAGCTCAGGGCTTTTTCAACTGGGAAAGAGAGAAAGTAATTTTTTTTCTGCATATTTATTCTCACAGCCTTTAGCATTTGTTTGTGAATGACTCTGTTGTTGACCTGGTCTGACTTTGCATTTGTCCTAAATTTCTCCTCTTTTCCCACCCTGATTTGTATTGTAAATGAGGCCTTCGTGCCTCACAGTATGGCCTCAGACTAGCTGCTGTTTTGCGACACTGTGTGAATCTCATTTGGGGGCTGATAAAGAAGTAGGGCAGGGGACAGGATGGCAGTTTTAGGTTGACTCTTCTTTATATACAAAGTCAACAAGTCTTAGGCTGTAATTAGATCATCAGGGCTTGGGCAAACGGACCGGGATGTAGCAAGAGGAGGTCCGTCATGAGGACCAGAGGAGGCGGGTTTTGCTGCGTTACTACAGCTTCAGAGTTTTGAAATATGTAAAAATGGAGGGATTGTTGTGTTTCATGTTCCAGGCAGAAATTCTGAAAAGAATAAACAGTGTTTGTGTTCAGCTAGGACAAACGACAGCTGTGATAAATGCATGCAGACTATACATCCAACCTGTAAGAAATGTGTAAACGAGGGTTTTTAAACTGAGGTTCTGTTAGAAGCTTGTAAGCAGTCAGTATCTCACCTGTAGCAGATAACGCGCTTGGTGTTTTCATTTAGGATAAATAAATGTTGGTTGGACTCTCAAAACTTCTACTTCTACATTATAAATGCTATTTTCAGAACAGTTTAACACATCGTAATTTTTCCATTTAGACATTATTTATATGGAAACCATTACATAGAAATTGAAGTACTGGGTTGTGCAGCACCAATGAGCATCCTCTGTGAAACATGCAGGTCAGTGTGCCTTGAGAACCAGGCTTGGGAAACACTGTTTTAGAGTAACTATCTAAAATTAAAGTAAGGTAATGTAAAAATGATGGATTTAAGTGAATGTTATATTATTGACTTTTCCACTTCCTTACTTTTTCATCAAAGAATCTTACAGGAAGACCATTGGTGGCACACCGACTCCAACCTCTGTTTCCTGTGTAAATAATCACTGGCTTCTCTGTAAAAATATAAATAAATGCCCCAATCCTGCAGCAACGACTGTGTGAAGGTTTAAGGCTGTTTTAAGACCGTAGAAGTTAACCTGCTTGGACAAGCTATTAGGTTCTGGCATCAGTTAGTCTGGATTTATACTAAATGAAGATAATTATCTACTGCAGGTAACCACTTGGATTTTAACAGAAACTCATCATCCCTCATAATCCCTTTAAGGTATGAAATGGATCTGGGCTGTCTAGTTCTGCGACATCAGAAATAATGTCATGAGGAGATTTTAGGTTGCTAGTTTGGACCTCAAGCTCTCCAGATATTCCTATAGTCGATTTTCCTGGTAGAATAATCTAGAAATTATGTGAATACTACTATTGTATTCACATAAAATATACTTTTATTTAATAAAGAAAAGGGAGAATTACTCCGAAAACAACACATACATGGATGTTGTTTTTTTTTTTTTTTACATTTTAAACACAAAATTAAAAAAACTGAATAAACATCTGATTTTAGAGGTTGATTGTTAAATATGTTTTTTTGTGCAGAATGTTATTTTTTCTTTATAAATAAAGTGATATATTAATAACTAGTCATCTAAAAGTGTTGCCTTTGTTCATTCACCTGACTGGTCGTGTACAGCAACGTGTGGGGGAGGGGCTCCTAATCTTATCAGATCTGTAGAAACTGTATTTCAGAGAACATTAGGCTATTTTATTTTGAGTTTCAAAATAATGGTAGCTGATGATGCTCTTTTAAAGCTACATCTTGAACTGTGAATTTATCTTTATTGAAAGTGAGTAGGTGTGTGCAGCAACAGGTAGGGGAGGGGCAGCTCTGCTTTTATTCTGGGTAGTCTACAGATTCTCAGAAAATCAGGTAACTTTTACTGAGAACTTGTTAAAAGGAGTAGGAACAATCTGTCAGAGTATTTTCCCACAACGTCTAGAAACCGCTGATATTATTAACCGCCACCCAACTCAATATCTGTTGACATGTAGGGCTTTTTCACGGTTCTGTCTAAATGGTAGGTTGGTGTTAAGTGTCATTCTAACATCCATTAATTTAGAATATTGAGTTGGAGTTGAGAAGTTTTCATGCCTTTGGTTACATTTGTCTTAGGCTGATCAGCTAAATAAAACTACCACAATAAATCATTTCCACCTATTATGGTCTGTACGGCCATAATGGGTTGTTTATGGCCAGTTTAACAAGTTTTGAAATTCTCTTACTTGCAGTCAGGTGACCTGTAGTTCCAGGACATCTGGCCCATAATTGAGGCAGCTGCAGGAAAACATCAGACTCATAGTGAAACTCTGTTTTATTTCCCTAGAGTACCTTATTTTTGGTCAACGTAGATGGAAAATATTAACATGAGAAAGTGTAAGTCTATTTTGCATGTCTCTTTAGAAGCTATTATCTCTCCCTGAAATGGATTTTGGCTTAACGGTCGGAGAACGTGTAATGGGAAGTTTAATTCCTGTCAAAAAAAAGAGAAGAAATCTGGGTGGGGAAAGTTAATGTTTAACTTTCTCTTCTGCTTTAGCAGCTACTGTGCCTCTGAGCAAGACACATTCTGTATCCAGTTGTGCATTTGAGCAGTAGGTACAGAGAGAAGCCCTCCCTTGATAAATAAAATTAAATTGATTGAGCAATGGTGTCTCCGTGTTGCAACCCTCTCATACTTGGAACATGCTGGGACTGGCCGACCTTTTCTCAGTAATACACAGCTGTGATCATCAAATCTGAAGAATGTTTTTACCAAGACAGACCTGAGATATGCAGAGTATTTAGATTTTAATCCATGATTCACCTCTTAGATTTTTCCCTTCAGAATTTAATGGCTATTATTTAATAGTCTATTTTTCTCCTTCACTTCGATAAATCTTAACTGAATAGGAATGGAAGGCTGAGATTTATCCTGTTACAGATTTTCCATATTCTTAATTGAGTTAGAGGTCAATAAATCCCTGACATTTTTACTAGGAAATGTATTTATTGTGGAATTTATACCTTCAGTTACAATGATAAGGTAACACAAAATACCATAACCATGGTTTTGTCTGTTTTAACATTATGCTTCAAAGCTGTTTAATCAATAAAGTTAGTGCTAAAATGGACGGATGTGTGGAGCGCAATAGACTCCACAACAGAAAGCAAGCCAACAACTTTTTAGCTAGCTCCCTCCTGACTAAAGCGATTGTTTACTTATCTATTCACAAAACCTAACTGTGTTATTGATAAAAGGTCTGACAAAAACCTCATTCTAATTTGATTAAAATCCTAATTGTCAATAAAAGAAGGACAATGTATGATGTCGATGCTTATAACCGGTTTTAAAAGCGTTTAGCGATTAGCATAGCTAGCGCGGTTAGCGTTGCTAGCTGTTATAGCAGCCTCTATGTTGAACTTTTAGGTTGTAAATGCCCCATATCTTATGTGAGGAACTTCCAACAGGCTGCTGCATTTCCAAATCATGTGTGCTTCTTGACAGATGGATGTTAAAAGTAAAGAAATAAATAAAATAAGGTTTTGTGTTCCAGCTGTTGCTTTTTTGGCTTCTCTGTTGAACTCTTGGAGTTGTTATTGTGACAACTTGCAGTTCTCCTAAAACATTTTCCCAAAACACATCAACATTTATTATTACCTAATTTTTAACTCTAAAATATCGTTAAGCAGTGGAGTATTCTCTGTATTAAACAGAGAACTGTAATTTAAAGATTACAGATCTATGTGACATAGATCTATCCACTCCAGGAATTACCTCATTATCAAGTATGATATTTATACTAGATTGGACGGCCACATCTCTATTTGTAGTGTAATAAAAGCAGACTCCTTTCTTTACTCCTAGAGTGTACTGACCTTATTCTAGTACAGATCATTAACTTCTTTCTTTATCTGTCTCAGATTTTCACTTTTGGTATAGTGAAGATGTTTAGATAAAGCTTAAGACATTAATATAAAGCCATCAATAACTAAAAATTAAGCTTGTTTGCTCAACTTGTTTTTTTTTCATCTCATAGGCAGAGTACATCAGACAGGGAATGGTTTTGTGATTATAGATGAAAAGAAAGAGGGTCAAAATGCCCATAAATGAGATATATGGGGCATTGTGACACACCTTTTTATGACGTGTTGTGGTTATGTAATGCTTCTGAGAGCAAAGTCTCTCAACATGGCTGCAATCCTAACCCTGATAGTAATCTAAGGTATTTAGGTACAGTTATGTGAAACGTTAAATTAGGTATTGTATAATCTTAGTCTTAATCAAAGGCATTTACTTTGAATAATATTTCAGCCAAGTGAAGGATCCTGTCAGACGCTATGTTGAAAAATAAAAACAGTTTTCTTCTTCGTTGAGGTGCAAATCAGACAGTAAAAACCATAAAACAGACAGTTTTCCATACCTTTATAATTTTATACCTTATGTCATCAACTTGGAGGTCGTATATGTTTATCTGCTATAATTTGTTTGGAGCGTTTGCGTGGGTGAAGGCAGCTTTGAGATGCAGGTTTATTTCATCCCAGATAAAAGCAACATGCAGAGCATCATAAAAATTTCCATTACAGATCTCCGTTCAACTCTGTCTTCAAGCGAGTCATTTGCAACTGCACTGGTTGTAGAAATATGATGTGTTTATGCCTTTATGCTTGCTTTTCTGAAGTGGCCTGAAAACACATCCATGGTGCAGTGTTGTTCTTTCCAATCATGTGGTTCCACCCTGCATGAGGTAACGTCATGCAGAAATCCACTCCCCTGTGCGAGATGTGTGTGAACATAAAACTGACTTATTAGGACTGAAATAGGCTTTATCTTGTGCTGATTTAAACAATGTGTGGTACAGAACGATCTGTTTTGATCTAAGCACAGAGGGAAATTGATTTCCCACATGTTTTCCAGACATTCTTGCCCCAGACATCCAGCTGCAGTGATGACTGTCTGCAAGCATCAGCAGCAGATTCTCGTATGGAAAACCAAACGGTGTATTTATCAATTAAATGTTTATCTTTACGCTCAACTTTAACTACACATTTTTTAATAAGACTTTCTTCTAAAACTATAACGATGTGGGTGACTTGTAAATGTTTTATTTATTTTGAAGTTTCTCTGCAGTAATATTTAAAGAGGACAGTTTTTCTTTTTGATGTGAATGCATGAACGCCATGGCTTTAAATAACTCCTGCATGAGTATTTGTCTATAAACTTTCATGCACAGCCTTGGTGTCAGAGCTTTTACGCTGCATTTTAGGTAAGTGCCCTTTGCATGCAGTCGTCATATCTTCAGGAAACTGCACATAAAAACAATGCAACATATAAATTGTACATGCTGCAGACCTGCATTTTATTTCCAGTTACAATCTGCAGAACTGATAATGTTTCACATTTTTCTGAGAAAGGATAAGTTGTGATGTTGTAAAGTAGAATAGCTTTCTTTTCTTTTTTTAGCTTCTGACTTATTATGGGGCAGTAGAAATAAAGTTTCATGCTATTAACAATTTACTTATTTTTGTGAAGTTTCTAAAATAACACAGTTTTTATAGTTGTTGCTATGTTGGCTTTCACACAGGCTAAAAAAAATTGTAGATGAACCAAATTTGGTAGAAGCATTTAGCATGGTGTGCTTTTTATAGCGTGACATTAGCTTAAATGCCGTGTGGCTTTTAAACAGCATTATCTTTTCTTTCCAAGCGATGACTGTCGATGTTTTCCATGACCAACAATATTCCAAAATGATGAACTTGTCTTTTTTTTTTATTTGAAAGTAAAGCTGGACAATAAATCAATAGCAGTATATATTGTGATGAACACATGATCAATATAAATAAATAATACATCTGATAGAATATTCAATATATACAATATTGACTGAACTCTGATTTAGAACCGCACAGCATTCTGGGAGATGTAGGCTTTAGAGGAAAGGCTTTATCTGCTCAACGTCTCACAGCGAGCTAATCAAAGTTGGTGGAATTAACTAACTCACTCACTCTGTGGTTACCGAGCAACTCACTCACTCTGTGGTTACCTAGCAACTCACTCACTCTTTGGTTACCTAGCAACACCCTGTGAAGTAACTTCCGCAGCAGCAGTTTAAGGTTTTCCTTTAACTGCTTAAAAATAAAAATGCAACATTGCGTAGTGAAAAATGTTGATAAAACAGAAAAGATCACGCCACCAGTTTGGTAGTATTTAAGATATTTAAAACAAAAACAACAAATCAATAATTACTGATATTGACGGATTTGAAACACTTACATTGTGATAAATTTTTCAGCCTTATCGTCCAGCCCTGTTTGGAAAAAAAAGACTCGTTTTCTTTCAGCAGCAACAAAAGGGGAGAAAACGGCAATCATTCCTATGCTTTCTCTGGTACCTCATTAAAAGGACTTTAATTTGTAGAGCAGAAACCTTTAGCGGTACACCTTGACACCGCCAATTGACCCACACTTACCTGAAAATTTTACTAATTAGTTTTTGTGAGTCCAGTTGCTAACTGGGATTTCCTGTGCTGGTAGAAGCAGTTTGAGGCCCACCTGCTCTCTCTTTGCCGTACTGCAGGACCTGCTTTACAGCCCTCTCCCTCTGTGTGTTCCCAAGCAACAGCCACTCCTTGTTTACCTTTGCGTTTTTGCATTGTGATTCTCATCAGGATAACACAACCCCGGCCCTTCTGGAGACCGACTGTCGGGCCTCTTTATTCATAGTAGCACCAGAGGATAAACTGATTCCTTACTTGCGTCCATCTTCCTGAAAAATGCCACGTTTGGTTGAACTCATGTTCTTATCTTTTGCCTCTGCTTCTCGTGTAATTATTGTACATCCTTAATATGGTGGAACAATACTGCAGTGTAAATATTTCGCTATATGAACCCCGCTCAGCACTTCTGTGTCTAAACAGGTAGTTTATTGTCCTCATCTCCTGCACCCACGCTGCACCTTCCTCATCGGCTGACGATCATAAACAAGTATATTTCATAAAGCTCTCTCAAATATTGACCTACCCAGGCAGACTGTCCTTCTGCTTCCTGCTCTGTCTCAAACACTTCTCCATATGAGTAATATAAACCATTGTATGATGTGTGCGGGATTAAATTTGTTGGCATACAGACCAAGTTGTAGAAAATATTTAAAGCTGCAGTATGTAACTTTTACAAAGAATGCTGTGACAGTTTGTTAGGAAGCAGATAATCTGTGAAAAAATTCATCTCCTCCATTTCTTCCCTGAATTTCTACTGCCATGTGAAGAAATGCACCGCTCCCGACCAAAAACAACCAATCAGAGCCCAGAGGAGGGTCTTAGCGCTATCAATCAATCAATGTCTCATACCAAACTGTCTTGATGTAGCGACAGGTCCTTTCAACAAATATGTAAAAAGAATTTTTTTTTATTAAAGTTACATTATGTTTTAATGTTTCAACAACATCTAGTGGAACATTTTATCTCAGGTTTGAATAGTTTTTAAATTCACAGTGCAGGAAAACTGTTTATCCACTGTAATGTTTGGCCATGCTAACTAACCTAGCATTCACAACAGGCTATGCTAGCTGCAGCGCTACTCCAGATTGTGATTGACAGCGCCAAGACCCGTCTCTGGGCTCTGATTGGTTGTTTCTAGTTGGCACTGGGAGAAGGCAGAGGATCAAATTTTTTCACAGATTATCTGTCTTATTCCAAACTGTTATGATACAGTGACAGTTTTATCAAATATGTAAAAAATACAGTTTCATAAAAGTTACCTACTGCAGCTTTAAATCAGGCTCGAGTGCTTGAATTAGAATCAACATCGTAATACATAAAGAATGCAACCCTCACGGTCATTAGTTTGAGTCACATCGCTGTGCGAGTTTTTCCTCTGCTAGTGTTTAAAATATGCATCTCAAAATGCAGTGACTCCGCACTTCTGTGCTCAGATCCTGGAACCGGCCTCATTTACTGGCTTCAAGATTAGATAGAAATGTTGGAGAGTGACACCTTACACCACTCTGACCCAGTATCCAATTGTGTGAAATCAGATAAGACTCAAGTCTTGGAGGGGAGCTGGGCTGTCTCAGAGCGAGTGGGCCTATCTAGGGCTTCACCAGTGATCAGACGGGAAGAGCTGATTAAGTTATTATAATTTCTTAAACCAAAACATGAGCTGCAGAAGTTTTAAGAACAGCTCTGCAGAAGGTGTAAACTGCTGTGTTTAACTTTTCAACTAGCCCTGGCCAGAGTGAGATACTGAGTGTCTGATAACATTCAGTAAAAATGCATTTATTATATGGCTATATAGGTAAAAAATATATATTATTTTGCTGTTTTATGTCCATTGTTATTATGATACATAAATGCAGACATGCAACTGTCAATGTCTTACAGGACTGAAAATATATCTAAAAAGCCAAAATAAAATATTCTCCCAACAATCAGTGTGCAGCAACAGGTGGGAGAGGGGTAATATTGCTTTATAATCCATATAACGAGATATTTTCATTCACTCTGAGACTTTTATTAAAAGACAGAACATATTAGTGATATTGAAACAACACATTTTTAAAACTGTTGTGTACTATTTGTTTTGCTTACAGGTCTCTGCATTATCTAATAGTTGTAAATACAGCAGTATAAATTTCTTAATGTCTCAAACAGTGTCTGTAACCCTCTTACTACCATTAGTATGAGAGTTAGCTTGGTTTTAGCATCAATATTACTAAATACATCAAATAAATAATGTTTTACTTGCTTTGAGGGGAATTGTGAGCAAGTAATTTTAATCTTAAGACGTTTAACTTATTATTTACTTTTGCCCTTTCTGTTTGCTCATGCTAGCTAGCTAGCTAGCTTGGTTTTTCTTTAAGCCTACTTAAAAAACAAAATACCTCTTTTGTATTTTAAAGAGGTATTTTTAAAATACATTTTTAGTGTACATTTTGTAAATCTTGGAATAGACAACTGTCAGTTTTATAGTTTAATACTATCGTTCATGCTAATACTTTGTTAGCTTCATTTTAGCACATGGTATTTGCCAGAAAAAAAGCTCTTTAAATCTAATTTTCTCTAATATTAAGAAAGACAGTTTTGTACTGAGCTACTTTATGTTTAAAACATTTTTTATGTTAGGATACACATTTGGAGAAAAGGTAATCTGTGTTAGTTTAGCTTTAACATGAGATGTAATCTCAAAGTAAAAGATAAGCTGAATATTTTCCTCTTGGTAACATGTATATCATACTTTGTGTGATACTTGCAAAAGAAATAAGTGGCCATTTTAGTTTATTTAGCTAGTTGTTTTGTTAGTTTATGCATTAACTGGCAGATTTAGAAAACATTTAACACAACTATGAAGTAAAAAACCTAAAACAATAATTTCCACTTGGGAAATCAAAGGGTTTCTCATCAACATTTAATTTAAAAACATGTCTGTGAAAGTAGCTGAAATAAATGCAACCTGTACTTCTGCATTACTTTACTTCTACTGTTTGAATTCTGAGATACATTGTTGTTGCCTTGTATTGCCAATACTTTGTATTGCTCATTAATTGGCAAATTTCTCAGGTTCTTACAACTTGCAACCCAAATGTGATCTGACTTCCAGATATATAAATATTGTTGCAGCCCAATATACCTCCTTCATGCCTGTGGGGAAGAACAGCAAACAGTCGTTTCCAGAATGCCAGGCTGCTGTTGTCGGAAAAGCTTGACGCATAAAACAGAAATCATTATTGTTTCCCTGCCTGCTCCATCCCAAGGTGTGTTCCCTGTTAGATATTTCTGCATACCTGACGGTGGGTGGACACATGCGCCTGCGTGTGTCCAGACCTGTTTGGTATGCGCAACCGGGTCCCTATCCGGCCTCGACTCCGACTTGGAGCACTGAGACTCCTGCGCTGTATCTGAGCACATACCTCAAAGTGTACTAAAAACACATCATCGTACGGAAATTATTATGGCAAAGTTCAAACTGTAGACAAACTACAAATCGATTTCTGTCCCTTGAAGGTAACAAGCTGTTGTGTCGTAGTTGATGTTCACATTTTGAAGTAAAAGAGGGATGTCGCCTTTTTCACCTCTTCTGTTCAGGTTTGGAGCGTTCTGCAGGTATTTTTCTGGGTATTGTGTCCTCTCTTCCCAGCACTGGGCCCTGTGCTGTAACATGTTGGTATGAATGTAAACACTTCGAGCTCCAGCTGTCACCGATCTAATCTAATGTGCTTGAGACTGAAACAAAAAAATCATGCTTTAGTCTGTTTTTATCTTTAATTAGATATTTGGCCAAGTTTTCTAAGGGAAAATGAGAATTTCCCGTCTCTTTAAGCCTCAGGTAGTTGCCACTCGACAGCCAAACACCAGCAGAGGGAAGAGAGTCTAAGCTGGGCAGTAAGAAGCAACCAGCGTTCATGTACTGACTTGCATGTTTTTTATTCACTAGTAAAAATGGAGTGACTAGCCATGTAGATGCTATCAAAGATGATACTTTTTGAGATGAATAACGCAAAAAGAAAAGACTGTAATTGAGCTGAAGCAATGCTGTCATGTTTGGAAGAATACCTTTTAAATTCTGGTTGTTTTGGATTTTCTGATACAAAACTAAGTCTTTTATTTTCTTTTTCCTACTGATTGGCTTGGAGATATTTTGTTTCTTCGTCTTCTGCAAAGACATGTCGATTCCCAGTAACCATTTTAACCAGCTGAAGGTCACTTCCAGTCATTTTGGTTTGAGTTATAATCGTTCATATTTCCAAGAGTGAGGTGGTTCAGATGTGGGATTAAATGTGGGATTAGAGCAAAAATATTCAGGAATGGCGTGTAATGCAAAGGTTTTGTTTGATATTACACAGCTGAGTTTTGTTACAAATAAGTTTTTATAATTTTTATGGATCATTTATGTCCAATTCATGGAAATAACAAAGCATAAGAAAAATACACCAACGTATGATTTAAGTAAATTGAAACAAAATGGTTGAAAATGTCAGTGCTTTTTAAATCAAGGTATGAAATAGTAGCACCAAAGATTAGTGGATATAATATGTAGGCATTATTGATGCAGACTCAGTGGCACATTTAGCCATCTGAATCAGCTTTCACTGACATCTGAAATTTGTGGTAGAGATATGCTAATGTTTATGGAGATTAGGGAAAAGATGTGGGTAAAGAGTAATATCTTTGTGTTTTTAAGTATTACTATTTTGTCCCTTATGTTGATTTGACGTCTGTTTAAAGAAAAAAGACGACTTTATTCCCACATATCCAAATAATGGCAGATCTGTTTGTTTTACTTCGTTTAGGTGTTTTCAGTTTTGATTATCCTAAAATATGATTAAACCAACTATATTAACTGCTTATCTTCACCAAAGAGTAAAGCCAAATACAGAAAATAATTTATTTTAAATTACAATTAAAGTTGGTTCAGAAGATCCTCTGGTGGGTAGAAACTGATGGCTAATTTAATGGACCATTTAGGTACAAAATGGCAAAATAAGCAGCACCTAACCTGAGCAATACGGTTATTTTTTGTGGGGATTGTGTTTGAAATTTATTTTGCTCCTTTTGTCATTTTGTATCTTTGCAATGTGTTGTACCCAACATTTTCAGGCACAATGTGGTGCCAGCCACAGGATGTTTCTCACAGACTTTGTATCGAGATGAACCCGGCGAGGGGAACATTTCGTACCTGCTTTTATAGACAACTTAAAATGCAACTGTAATATTGCACATTATTGATACTATATTTGCCTTTTGTTCCACAGTGAAGCCTGTGATAACCAGAAGTTGTTTTGAGCCAATCAAATAGATGATGGTGAACAAGCCATGTTGCATAACCAACCTGCAGCGGCTTGTTGTTTTGTATTTAATGTTGCATCACTCATAGCAGATTACTTCAGCTTTAAGGATGTACCATCACCTCTGCTGATGTTTCCTTAAGTGTTAATCAGAAAACAGAGAGGTCTATCTGCGCTAACTCATGCAGATAATCCTCACTCCAATCCTTAAATAAAAACATCCAGATCCTGTGATAAACGTGCAGCAGCTGTGTGGACATCAGAAACAGCAGCAGCAGCAGCAGCAGCGCATCACGCTGTGATGTTTTAACACCGCAGTGGTCTTTTCTGAGACTTTTCTGCAATTTCCTGTCCCGTTTTCACAACTTTTCGTGGTTCTTCCTATCGGTGACATGTGGCCTGTTGCCACATTACAGAAATAGGTTGGTGGGGGCAGTTTTGACTCTGATGTTTTCCACAGCATGGACATATCGACGGCTAAATTCAATGACACTTCCTGGGTTTTAACTGAAGGATTGGTTGGGTTTTTACACATTTCAAAACCACAATTTAAGTTTTATTTATAGAGTTTTTGAAGGACTTTGAAGTGCTTCAGCAGTTGCACACACACTGTGTTTGTGTGTTGGTTGACCTATGTCGCATTTTGACATACGAGAAAGCCCTGATGACAGGAACTTGATAGTTCGTTCTCAGAATTCGCATGAAACTGACTCAGAGCCAAGTTAGGGATGTGAGCGTGTACACATGGTTTGGGGTTTAGCTGCGCTGTTAGTTTCTACCTAAAGTGTCATCCATGTGGGCAGATGTCATCTTTTAGTTAAAAACGTTGAGGTCTTTTTGAATACGTTCCTGTCAAAAGGTTAAAATCCAACATTTCTTGCTAATCAGATCAAAGTTTTGCTATTTTACACCCAAATGTAGTGACTTTTAGCGAAACACCCTTTGATTTATTTTTAAGAAAGCGCCACCGTTTGCATGTTCTACGTCACCGCTGCAGATAAATCTAGCAGCTATATGATTCATGTAGGAAATGCTATATGTCTGGTAGGCTTGAACCTATCAGAGTGGTGGTTTGTTGTTTGAGAAGGAAGGAGGGGGAGTTGAGAACTTTCCGTTGTTACACAGAGAAAGAAATTTTGTTCTGACTGTGGTTTAACAGACAGGAAGCAGCAGAAACCCACAGTTCAGTGATGCTGTTCCTGTGAAGGCAAGATTCACAGGTCAGTTTGTGACTCTTCTGCTCGGTTTTAAGCTTTGTCACTGCTTTTCATGGCCGCCGTCTCTGCTTAGCCAAATAAAAAGGAAAGTCTGGTCAAGTTAGACGTGAACGTGGCAGAAGGATTTTTAATGAAACGTCAGAAAGAAACTAACAAAAAATGCAACCAAAGGAGAAGTGGAATGTGGTCATTGAAGACATTTCTAAACTCCCATCTCTGGAGACATAACTAAGTTCTGCTATGTCTGATATCTTAGATCCCATAAAAAGCTTCATTTTTGTACCAAAATAGTTTGTCAGGCAGTATAAACAAGCCCCATTCATTTAGAGTCGGAGTGGAAAAGTACAACGCTCTCAGGAGGAGAGATTAAATTCCTTTCTCGTCTTTAAAGCCTCTCTGCTCGAGGTGACGTTTTTTCTCGGGCTCTGTTTGGATCTGGCATGGCACAGATGTTCACAACCAGTCACTTCTTCCAGGTGAAAGTCGAATATCAAATCCTGCTTTAGTCTCTAATGACTGAAATTATCTCTCCGTGGTTTGCATTCAACTTAAAGGATGGGTATTGTATGATTTATTGCACAATCAAGTAAGCATGTCACCTGCAGTTGTTGTGAAAATGCTGCAGACATCAAAAATAACTTCAAAGAAATTTGACTTCACATCATAGTTGTTTCTGACGCCTTGAAATTGGTCTCTGTCTCTTTAAGAAGCTCCTACTGTTTCTGACAGGCCCCCTTCAGCGCGTCATAACAACAATGCTTCAACATTTATAGCCACTTTTAGGAGCGTTGTAGTTCAGCAGACATCAGTTCATTTGAATTCAAAGGACAAAGTCGAAGTTTAAGGGTGTTTTCACACCTGAAAGTCCGGTAGACTCTCATTAATTTGGGACAAAAATTGCAACATTTGTTGCGTTTTCAGCTGCTGTGGTTCATTTTCATACTACAGTGTGTCAAACCAACTGAAGTCTTTAGAAAACCTATTCCCCTCCCCACCTGTGGGGGCGCTGCACCAAGAGCTACTGAAGGAAACAACACAAAAATCTCTCAAGAAGACACTGAGTACAACTTCTGTAAACAAAAATGGAGTGGCATCAGATTTTAGCGGTTTTCTTTTGTGTCTTTACTAAAACACCAGGAGTCATTTCTCCCGCTAATATTAGCATTGCGTGTTTGTTTTGGTTGTACTTACCCACAATGCCCTGCATTGTAGTCTGCTTCCTGCTTTTGAAGCGGCCTCCAGTCTGCTTTGCATTCACATGCATTCAAGCTTCACCAGAGTTCACCTCAACTGAACAAGAACTTATTATTTTTAGGCGGATTTTAGGTTTGATTTTCTTGTTCTGCATCAGAGCTCGGTTAGCATTCGCACTTCAAACCCAAACAAACCAAACTTTCAAGACAAACAAACAGTTTTATTTAAGC
Source organism: Poecilia latipinna (assembly GCF_001443285.1). Classification (NCBI taxonomy): domain Eukaryota; kingdom Metazoa; phylum Chordata; class Actinopteri; order Cyprinodontiformes; family Poeciliidae; genus Poecilia; species Poecilia latipinna. The sequence continues at coordinate 38,568 of NW_015116122.1, forward strand.
AGATTAAACTGGACTGGTGTGAATGCATCCCAAGTCAAGTCTGAAGTTTCAGTACAACTGAAGCCGGTGCTGATTAAAGAATCACTCAGCTGCAGTTTCTAATGCTAGCTGTAAACTAGTGTCTCTGTCTCTTTCCATTTCTGCAATTTTGAGTTGCTGCACTCATGGTTGCAGCAAAAGCGTTCCTCTTATTCAGCTGAAAGGCTTTGAGTTTAAACATGCTGAGACTTAACGTACTGTGCAATACCAGGCGGGAAGAAAAATGTAGAACATACAAAAAAATACTGTGTACAAAACAGTTTTTGTGAGCTGCTGACAGAGCTGCAGCAACCAGGGAAACCACATAGTCTGATTTTTTGATTGGCATTTATGCAACTCCCTAATTGAGTTGGCAACTAGTAATAACTTTAATTATATGTATATATTTTTTTTAGTTCTGGCACAAAATGTGGAGCAAAAACCTCACTCAAAAAAAAACCTCACTGTTTTTTGAGTGATGGTTTTCCAAAATCCTGGTGTTTGGCCGACATTTTTTTTCTTTCTTGGCACAGAAAACTTTATTGTAACAGGTTTATGGGCAAGTTTATTTACTTTTTTAAAACAAAAGGAAACTTCTGTCCAGAAATGAGGATCAGGATCCCCTGATACGCATGTGGGCTATCGCAGGGCTCCAGGAATGAGCTCGAGACTCGTATCACTGAGTCATTTCCTTTACAGGAACCCAGAGGATCCTGCAACAACAGCATGCTGACAAACTCAGTGAGGTCAGGCCTGTGGACGCATCGCTTGCTAAGCTTTAGCATAAAGCAGAAGGTTTTTACAGCTCTTCTGCGCTAAATATAGCTCATATCTACATAGATAAAAGCTTCTGTTTTGGTCACTTTTATTCAAAGCTGGATGAGTTTTATGTCTACACTGCAAAAACACAAAATCTTACCTAGTAATTTTAGTCATTTTCTAGTGTAAAATAACAAATAACATAGGATATTTCAAGACTGTTGAGCAAATACTGTGAAACCTTACAATCTCACACCAGTACATTCTTAATATTAATTCTTGAAAGATGAATCAATGAGATTATTATTCTTATTTAATTTTGACAATAAATATTCTCATAATACAGATTCAATTCTTCAAAATCTCCTTTTTATATACAGCAGCAATATATAACTGCAAAAACACCAAATCCTGCCAAGTATTTTGTTCTAGTTTCTAGCGCAAATATCTTAGCTTCGTCTTAGTTCAAGTATATTAACTTACAAGTAACTTTTCAGCAACACATAGGAATTTGTTTTAATTCAATAATTACTTAATATTGATGAAAACGTACTGACATTGGCTGACTATGTCACTTGTAATAAGACAGTTTTGAGTGACTAATCTGGCAGTTGAACTGGAACTGGGTTGCTAGGTGACGGGCTGGGCTTGACTGGCGTTGCTAGGCAACAGTGCCAGTGGACCCAGAACTCTTTCATTAATATTAAGGAATTATTTACCTAAAACAGTAAATTTTAAGTCAATAAAACTGACTTAAAACAATAAGCTTGAGTTCATCTGTAAGCTTTATCTTATTTCAAATGTACTAAGATATTTGCGATAGAAACTAGACCTAAAATACTTGGTAAGATTTGGTGTTTTTGCAGTGTACCTGTGTACAGAATCAGTTTTATATCAATCAATTAATCTTAGTTTTACATTTCAGAAACAAGGCAGACAAAAATAAAAAGTCATAAAAACATCATACAGTCACCAGTTGAAAAACCAGTAATGTTACTCTTTATCAAGTGCTATTGAAAGACATAACATATGTTGATAAATGTTTCATTTGTGATTCAACAGCAACTGGTGAAGTTTTAGTCTAGATTTAAAGGAACTCAGTGTTTCAGCTGTTTTTCAGTTTTCTGTACGTTTCAGTGCTCCACCTGAGTAAACTTTTATTTATTTTTTTGTAATCTGAGCTGAGGATGACTTACAAATAAACATTGACCGGTCCCTTTTTTCTTGCATCTCTGTGTTTGCTCTCCTCACATGCAGGGTGAGTCATTACATAGACATTCAATTGGCTTAAATTACCTCCTTTCATGGTCAACAATGAGCTCAGCTGAGGAGACCAAAGCGGGGAAGTTGGGCCTTCTGGGAATTCACCATTTGTTCACGAATCCTTCGTCTAACTGGCTGTTATTGCGATTGGCAGTCACCATGTTGTATCGGTGAAGCAGCTCAGCGTTGGCTTCCTCCTCGTCCTCAGTCTGCTTCACCCCAGGACGGCTGGACAAATACTGGACAGCACTAGATGGACAGAAAACTGTGGGAATATAAGATTCTAAAATATTAGTATTATGTGAATATACTGTAGTATAAAATGCCAAATCTAATATGTGTGCCTATCATAAACTGCAAAAACAACAAATCTTAGCAGTTATTTTTGTCAAGTTTCTGCTGCAAATATCTCAGTACTCTTGAAATAAGATATATTTTGTTATATTTGTTGTATATTTGGTGTTTGAACTATTTAAAAACAGTTTCTGCAAGATGTAGGAGGTTGTTTTAAGTAAATAAATCTTGAATAAAGATATAAATTACTAGTTCCACTGGCAGATTATTTCTCGTATAACAAGATATTTTGTCATTGTTTTAAGTAATATAATCTGTCACTGGAACTGGCATGTATTTAAAATAAATATTAAGGAATTATTGCTTTAAAACAAGCTGCTACATCTTGTGGAAAAGTCACTTGTACTTAATTAAAGTGTTCAAATCTGTTTTCACCAGAAACTGGAAAAAATACTTGGCAAGATTTTGAGGTTTTGAAGTGTATTTATATAATCTTTATTATTTGAGTAGATTTTATTGTCAATATTAAATAAAGATAATCAGTTTTCAACCATTTGTATTAAGAATATTGCCGTGTTAGATTCTCGGTGTATAATACTATGATTTCGAGGTATTTGCTTAAAAATTACCAAAAAAACAGACAGTAATTGATAATAATATAACATTTAAATTATTAAAGTTAAAACTGTTATTTATGGCCTTTATTTACTTTGTTTCTGATACACAAACGTTAGCTAAAATATAGAGCAAGCATTCAGTAAATGGTTCTACTAGGTAGATCATGTTTCTGATTAGTTCAGATAAAGTGAAGCAAACGCAGCAAAGTCGTATTTTGGAAGGTGTGAACTGGAGGGCAAGAGCCAGTTTTGGTGCCAAACTGACTCAAGTTTCAGAACAATAGTCTGGTAAACTAATCGGCTTCAAGGATTTTCAGTGTTTTCTACATGAAAATGGACTGGATATTTGCTAAGATGGCTCATTAATTCATATTAAGGTTTATTTCATGTTTTAACTGTTAAAATAGGCAGTTATCAGTATTTTTATAGGTGATCTCAAGTATGTGCAGATTTCAGCAGGTTGTTAAGGTCCCAAACCTCCAGAAATACTGAGCGATCCTCAGTAAAAATTGTTAGATCGTCTGTTGCTATGGATACCTGCAGCACACAGCAACAGGTAGAGGAGGGGCAGCACTACATTAGGTGTAACTTTTTAAAACCTTGGTGCTGGTTATTGTTGCCAAGATGAACCAGTTTTACACTGTTGTTGACCTTTTTAGCCAATAATATAATCATTAACTGATGGTTTGGTTTGTAAGTCAAACAAAATCCTATATTTAAATTGTATTGTTGTTATTTTTGTTTTGTTTAATAGCAATCTCATTTATCAGGAAGAATGTCAGTGAGTCGCCTCTTTTCCTTTTTCCCAGGGCTGCGATCTGCTCAAATACTGAAAACTCAGTTTTATTTTCTATTTATTAAGTGTTTACGGCTCAGATGTCCATCTTTTTTGGCTTCTAAATGTACAAACCAACATAAACCATCTTGATACACTTTTTTCAGGTCAGTCAGAAACAGATAAAGATTAGTGATAATCCTGTGTGCCTTTCAATTTGAACTGAAGATTACCAGACTTTTACTTTTTTCACTTCCGATACCAATATCGGATGTTTAACATCGGCTGATACCGATCCGATACAGAAAAACATTTCTCAATCGACTTGAAATGTTTCTTTTTCTTTAAACACAATTATACTGAATTATACATTTATTTGCCAACTCTGCACCAGTACAGCACATTTAAACACACCACTAGCTTCACATGTTTGGTCAAATATGTAAAATCAGTTTTAATTTGTTCAGTCAGTACATTTAGGAATATTTCAGCCAATGTGAAATAAACATATAAAAATAAACAACGAATGGTTCAGAAAGTTCAATTAGAAATGTTAAATATAAGGTAAAATAAATAATAAAACATGTCGCTCACAGCACAAAGCATAGAATTAGACTGAATAGATCAGACACATTGTCACCAATACCTGATCAATATATCAGAACCGATACAGATATTTATATTACATCAGTGCATCTCTGCTATTTAGGAACTTGCAGTAATTTTTTTTGTTTCTGACTCAACATTGAAGTCCAGAAAACTGAATATCTGTGTTGGCCATTAAGAGCCTGAAAATTATTTACATATTTTTGGATAAAGTTTTGAAGATTCACTTTTTTCAAGTCATGAGCAGCTCAGATTTGCATTTTTTTAACCTCAGAATGAAGCTATATTGTTTCAGTCCCACAGCTGCAGCCTGCAGCTGCTTTTGGCAAAACAATCACCGAGCATCACCGCTCACGCCCTTTAATTAGCACAAAAAGAAGCAAAATCTTACTTATTTATGCATCTTGAACCAAAGCTGAGCTCAAGCTAAGCAGATAAATTAATAGAAGAAAAAATACACAAGCTTTTGTCTGGTTGTGTTTCGTCACAGGACTCTGCATGCAGGCTCCACCGCGACACCCCTCCTTGTTAACCGCACTAAAATACTCAAGTCTGTCAAAACAGGGCCCCACCCAGAGCCAGTCTATTTGCTCTGCGCACTATTATGCATTGACTAACATCTCTGTAGGATCCCTCCCTCCTCTGTTCTGCCGCTCCGCTCCTCGTGACGTAGCCGGTCCAGTTACAACCCGGCCTCTGTGCCGGGACAAGGCAGCTGTTGTCATGCGCTCGGGGATGATGTGCAGGCTGGCGAATGGCCGCCTCTCTTGTGTCCGCTCTCTGCCAACTGGGATCAATGAAGCCCTCTCTGATGAATTCAGCTGTAGATGCATGAAGATAATCAGAGAAGGAGATGAAAAACTCTTGATTTGATTAAACTCCTGCTGTGTTCTTGTCATCTGATAAGGAGTTAATGTGTCGCTATGCAAGGCATCTGGTGCAAATGTGTCTAATTTAGCAAGGCGGACACATGTCCACCCACTTTTTTATTTTTCCTTTTGTTTTTGACATTATTTAGAGCTGCAATGTTTCATCTTGTGTTGGCAGTCTGGGACTCTGAGCTCCACATGTGCAGCTGCAGAAAGCTGCAGCTCTGGTGGCTGTGGGCACGCTCTGCCTGGCAGAGTGAAACACAAACCCTCAGATTCAGTTTCCATGTCTCTGTTCTCCTTTCTGCATACAGTAACCACACATCTCTGTTCGCTCTCAGTGTTCAGTGAAACTAAAAACATACAAAAATTAGTTTTCTTCTGCATCAGAAGTTCTCCTGTGATAATGCGTTTGGTATGCAGTGTTGACTATTACACAGGCATTTCAAAGGAAACAAGCTCCACCCTGCAGCAGTGGGAGAAGCAGGGATACCGACTGGCTGGGAGGGATGGGGGGCGACCAACCCGGCTCTGACGTCTCAGCCTCCGCTTTGGCTGCAGGGCAGCAACGGGGCGGGGGCTGCTGTTCTGCTGTCGTCTGTTCCCAAACCTGGCCGTGGCTGTTAGGTTGCTGGGACACACATTTAGAGCTGGGTGCCAACTACTTAAGAAACCTTTTTTTTGGGGGGGAAGAATTAACTTTTAGCAGGATTTTAAACCTAATTCTTAAACCCAGGGCCAGCTCAAGCCTTTTTTGAGGCCTTGGGCATATTTTCATTTAAGGCCCCTTGTTGCTGACATGTAGCATACCAGCTATCTTTAGCGTCATTTGTAATTAGCCTACATAATACTGCTTTAATCATTGCTGTTGATTTTAACCTTACATGAGTAGCAAACCAAAAAATAATTTGGATTTTTGAAAGTGTGCCATATTATTTTAATTATTTGAAAGCAACATCAATAAAAAAACAAACAGAAAAAAAAACACTGAATTTACAGTAAACAAGTTAAGAAGCTTAATATCTTATATTTCCCCAACATAGGCAGTATCCAACAGCAGGAAGAGTTTTTGTCTACCAACTGTAAAAAACATAGAGCTAATTTTGTCATTATGTAATAATAGCATTTTATTACTCAATGTTGTTAGTTGTTATACCAGCTCGGTGCTCTTGGGTGCCAC
>NW_015116123.1:0-44900 GCF_001443285.1 Poecilia latipinna
GTGTGTGTGTACTTGTTTAGTTATACTATAAGGACAATTTCTGGCGTATTTGCCAACCTTCTGAAGGCTGATGGACCTTACGGGAACCAAAACCCAATCCTAATACGGTGAACCCACTTGTTTAGGAACAGGGGTTAGGTTTAGGTTTAGGTAATGGAAAATGTCTGGGTTAGGCATAAATGGAGTTACTAAAGTGAATCGAAGGCAATACAAAGTCCTAATATGGGTAGAAATACAAACTTGGTGTGTGTATGGTCTTGTATTTCATTAATTTAAGGCCCCATATTTCTAACACAAACTACATTGTGGGGACCTACTGCTCCTTATGGGACCCAAAGTCTGGGCCCCATTAGAAAAAGCATTGTTTTTCGGGTGAGGGTTGAGGTTTAGGACTAAGTTGGGAATTTAATTTAGGCTTAGGGTTAGGCATGTACTGGTAAAAGTTAGGTTTAGGGTAAGTGTTGGGGTTAGGCTATAGAAATGAATGACAAAAAAAAGAAGTCAAAGCAAAAATCCTTGAGAAAATAGAAAGACATACTATGTGCGTGAATTCTGTATACCAAACAGCTGTTCTTTAGAGTTGCAGATTAAGTAATTTCTAAACAGCAATACAACATCTGGGATGTGACTTGCTTTGAGGTAAGTTAATTTACATTTATTTGACATGTTTAAAAGTACCTAAAAGTATGATTCTTGTATGGGTTTGTAGTTAACTAGACAGTGGATGTAGAGCTGTTATTGACATTTACAGCACTATAAATGGTTTTCTTACTCATCTGAACGCAGCTGAAGTTGTCTTTTTATTACTTCAGAGAACACACCGACTACTGTGTAGGGAATCTGCAGTAACCAGAGAAACCCACAAAGTCTCCGTACACAAGTAAATCCAGGAAAGACTTAAGCTGTAAAGAACACTCAGTGCAGATTGACATGACTTCAACAAAGGAAATGCACATAGGAAAAAAAAAAAGTTGTTGTGGCGATAACCTGTCATACAAAGTTTGATACTTGTGGGGATTTGTGTATTTCTGTGCATTTGTGTGACGTTCACAAGAACTTTTAGCCAAGTTAGTTCTGATGGCACACACTGTAAACTTGTAGAGGGAGAAAATAAACCTTGAGACTAAAATAATATTTTGTTGAAGTAGTAAAATGGACCCCTGTCTGGCAGTAAGACAGCACTTAGTCTTTTCTTAAAACCACTCCACAAGGTTGAAGGATGCAGAGAGAAGGATCCTGAGTACTCTCCTTGCTCTGTTATCCTCACATCCACAGGTTTTCTATTGAACTTGGCCATGGAAGCATTTTAGGTCATTATCTTCCAGAAACACCAAATCGCAACCCCTTTTTATAGCAGTTTTCTGAAAAATGGCTCTAAATTTTTTGTTAAATGTTGGTTCAAAAAGGTTATAAGTGGTCTAACAAAGCTTCTGAGCCTTTAGAAGAGAAACACATGCCCTGCAATTTTAATCTGCTGTTCTCTGTGTTTTTTCCCCCATACCCTTTCTTTACCAGTGCTTTTCAACCCTGGTTCTCAGGGCACATTGCCCTGCATGTTTTAGGCATTTCCCTACTCCAGCAGACATGATTTCAATTGATGGCTGATTAACAGGGTTTTGCTGAATTGTCATCACCTGAATGGGGTGTGTTGAAGCAGGGGAACATCTAAAACATGCAGGTCAGTGGGTTGGGAAACACTGCTTTAACCTGCCTATAGTGTTGGCTTCCTATTACTATTGCTTATGTTAATGGGTCAGTTTTGAGCCATGTCTTAAATGAGTCATAAATTACCCTAAAAGCAAATAGTCACCATCCAATTTGTTTCTTACTTTTTGATTACCTTGATCCCTTGAATAGGTTTGGTTTAGTAAATTTTGCTGTGCCCCCCTGGGCTTTTGACAGCATAACCATTGTTTTCAACAAATAATTGTTGAATGAAATTTTAAGAGAATAATATAAATGCATAAAAGGTTAAGTTATCAGATGGAGGGGTACTAGAATACACATCCTAAATGCATTTCATAAAATAATTTTTATATTTCTAACCATAGTAACATCTATGTAGTTATGAAGCTGACCGCCCTGACCCCACACAAAAATACATGTGTAGACTGGTAAAAATACCCAGCAGGCTCCCACCACATATCCAAATAACTATGGCAACGGCCAATGCTTTCCAACAGTAGGCCACTACTACTAATAGTAACAAAAATACATTTTGTGAAACTTAAGCAGCTTTGTTTAATCAATTAACCCACTGCTAATTAATAATGAGGGGCATTTTGTGTATTCAGAGTGAATATTATTATTATGAAGACAAGAAATCCAGTGAAGACAACTAAAAAAAAACCTTCTACACTACAGCTGCATTTGTGCCACACATGTGTAGAAACAGTCCAATTATATGGCCATGGACTCCTCTGTTCAGTTTTATTCCTGATATATGTTCTTTTTATTCACTGGATGGCAGTAAATTTCCACTCAACCGTTTGGCGGTGTATATAAGTGTAGTCTTGACCATAATTGGAGATAAATTCTGGCTTGTTCAAATGTTCTCCATAGTAACGCCACAAATAATAACTCATGAGGCCAAATCCATTTCTCCTTCCTTGTCAGCCGTTGTGGGCATAAAATAAAAATGAATTCACAAATATTAAAGAGAGCTTTGCTAGCAAAGTTTTAGGCTGCTATGGACCTTCTGAGAGGCTGACCAATCAGTGGGTAGAAAACTTCTGACATCATTGTGAGCTTCCTAGCTGACTCTGTGAGGTGAGTTTCCCAATTGATTGGTCAAAAAAAAACTGTTCAGCTCCTATGTTATGTAGTTTAATGTACGCTTGCTCAGGTTGCCCCTGGCAACACAAAGAGACTGAAATCTGATTGGATGAAACATTGATAATCCACAATTTTTACGGGAAGCAGTCAAGAGAGACACTACAAAAAATATAGACTACTGGAAGTAAATTACTAAAACTTATTTGAACAAACATAATATAGGTTAAAGGGATTGGTTATGGGGAAGGCCTCGCAGACCCACTGCAGAATGGAAATTTGAGGGCTAGAATAAAAGGCAGATCAATTTATTATTACTATTACTTGAATGCATATACTGCATTCTTACTTTTGTAGAAACTGAAATATTTTCTCTCTTGGTGAGTTACCAAGCAGCTTTATACCCTTGGTAGTTTTCATCTTTACCTTGACGATATTAACTGGAGATGTTTATGTTTTGTCCTTTAAAGGGAGATACATATACCTCAGCTACTGCTGCTCTTCAGCAACACCGTATCCTGAAGTCCCGTTAGGTATACTCTGCTTCTTTCTTAGGGTTGTCATCCAGTGTTCAACACATCACATGTTTTTCCCTTCTCTCCTAGTTCTCTGTTAGAGTGCAAGTAGTGCAGGGCATTGACAAGTCTTAGCTTGTATCCAGTGGGTGGTGAGAACTCAAAGATTAATGTTTTTTGCTGTTTGAGTGGCTCTCTGTATGTTTCACTGTGGACGCTTCATCTTCCAGTGCCTCTCACATCAAAAGGCCAGCACAGTTTCCTCTGACAACCAGCTGAGCAAACCTAATCTTGCTGTTTTGATATTTCGACCGGCACGTCCTCCACGTATTAGACCTGGTGGGACAACAGTCCTCGCTCCCTACCTTCACTGTAAACAGATTGGCCCCCTCTGGTCACACCAGACATTGTGTGGCATTGCTGTGCCTCTTTCACCATTTTTATTGGAAACTGGCGGTGTTAAGGCAGAGGTTAGGTAGGGCTTTGCACTTGGTCTGCAGTGGAGTTGGCAATGGTGTTTTTGAGGCATGAAGAGGTAGGAATAAAGTTGTGTCTTTTGATAAAAAATCCCTTTTTTCTTGTTTGTTTTGGGAATTTCCATGAAATGACAATAAAAAATTGATAGAGAAAGAATGAAAAATATATACTCTGCTGCATTAGTTAGGTCAACAAATGTTAAGAATCACAAATACCTCCCATTTGAATTATAGGGGCTTAAAAAGGAACCATATAACCGAGGATGTTTTGTAATATTCATACGTCTCTTCATACCCACCTTAAGGGTGATTTGTATCAACCTTTACAGCCATCCATCCATTGCCTTCCACCTAGCCACAGTCAAGTTGCAGAGGTAACAGGTTCAGGAGGGAAACCTAGAAATGTCTCTCCAGCTCATTCTGGGAGGTCCAGAGGGGATATCCAATCCCTCCAGCAGGTTCTAGTTATGCCCAGGGGTTGGATGTGCATGGAGAATCCCCCAGTGGAAGGATCCCAGGAGGCATAGTGATTCCCAGCCACTCTCCGGAGAAAGCTTGTTAAAGTCACTTGTATGTGGGATCTTGTTTTTCCCCTTTAGCAGACTGGTACCGTCTATCCATATTCTGTTCCATGCTACATTCACTTTTGACAAAGATACCAAGACACTTGAGCAAAGGTTGACCCCCCCTCCCTTCACCCCCACCAAGCTGAAGGGACCAATCTAACTTTTTCTAGTTGAGAACCACTCTGACTTCAAACTTAAGACGGGGTTACTCTAATCCTGGTCACTTCACACTCATCCGTCAACCACATCAATCACAATAAGTTAAGATATGACGGTGAGATTTACAAATCAGATATTTTCTTTTCTACTGCTATTAACTGAGATCAAGTAAAAAAACACCATAAACAAGATTGGTATAACTGCAGCGCTGGTAGAGTCCCTCACTGGGAAGAAGTTTGAATTTGTTCTGCGGACCCAGCTGCCAAAGAGCAACCCAGGCATCCCATAGTTAAACGACAACTGATAGAAATAGTTATTAAGCCATATTCAGATGGATTGCTGGACTGTATTCAGTGCAATACACACATGTGGACTGGATAACCAAACTCCGATGACCCGATCAGCTCCACAGATATGCTCCACTCTTTCACAACAGTGGAAAAACTATTTTGGAACAATGTTTAGTGCTATCTGCAATGCAGTTTTACTAGAGCGATTTGTTCTGCTGAAGTTCATTCCTTCATGACTGCGCTCAGCATATTTTGTACTATGACAGCTGCTTCCTTCAACAGAGGTGCATAAAGTGAAAGTTTGTCAAATAGAATATCAGAACTGTTGAATTCCTTTGTAAATGTTCTTTTAAAACTTATACAAGAAGGTTCAACATCTGAGAAGTACGCATAGGAGAGTATATGGTTCAGCAGGCATGTTTCTCACATTCATACTTCTGGTGTCTGTTAATTTGAAAGAATATATTAAAAGTTTTCACCGTTTGTTGTGATGACACCTTCAGCTAATCAGCCTTAAACAGGAGATTGGATGTTTCACTCGACAATCAGCTTTAAAGTCTTTTTTTTCCCTTTTCTTTGGAGGATTATTGCAGCTCCCTGAAGATAAAAGTGAAGTCAGGCACAAGTCAAAACCCAAAACACCATGTTGTTGCCTCTACAAGAAACCTCACCCAAAACCAGAGAGGAGACAGCCACTGTAAAAGTCTTGGCACAAATTACAGATCTGAAGATACACATAAGACATAATAAATCAGATAACTTACTGTTTTTTCTCTAAATCTCAGCTTAGAGAGTGTGCTGTAAGATTTTGCTTCACATACCAGCAGTGGAACATTTTAATGGAATGTGCTTTTTTACTTTTTGTTATTTACAAGCATATAAATTAGATTTTTGTTCTTCTGTCTCTTTTCCGTTACAGTATTTTCATGGATCCTTTTGTTCATGTTTGTAAAAAACCACGCAAAATCAGAAGCAGAACTTATCCAGAGACATCACTGTTTAGGAGTCAGAGACCTGGTTAAGTTCAAAAACTGCAAAAAGCAGAGCGCAGTTTTCTTAATAATGTGTTGGCAATTTTTTCCTCTATTATCCAATCAGATGTCATCCTCAGATTAGGTGAAGTGTAATTTTTCTTTTCTTTTTTACATTCTCTTTCACTTTTTCAGACGAAGCAGCATTTTGAAACACACAACGGTATCATAAGTGACACAAGCCAGAGAACAGCTGAGCAGTGGCATCTAAAACAGACAATGTTCTTTAACTCGTTGCATAAACATAAAAATTTGTGACGATTTAGGATGTTGTTTTTTACTAAAAAATTAATTTGCATGTAAATTTTACAATCTTGAATATATTGATCAAAGTATTTCCTTTTCTGCTTTCAAACACAAATTTAGCTTAATGACTTACCATTTTACCAAGTACTTTGAGTAAGACAGTGTATGTGTGATTTTTTTTTTTAATGCAAGTAAATATTTAGCCTCACATGCTGTAGAAGTTCTAATAATGTCTTGCACAAATTCTCACATCAAATTAACAATGGTCTTCAGTTTAGTTCAGTTCCAGGTCAATTCTCTGTTTACTGACCTCTATAATAATTAAATATCCTTACACACAGACTAGCTCACATCGTCTTTCACAGCCACTGAAACACACACTCTGTTAAAAGAGCTGCTCTGTGTTATACCAACTCAGATGAAAACTCTTTGGTGTTAATGCAAGTGAGAGTGAAACAAATTACAATTAAAATCAAATGAGTTTTAAGACTTTCAAAAGGAACGTTTTAAGTGTTATACCTTTGGTTTGATATTCTGGTTGAGTTTTGTTGTACTTCAAGACTTTTTAATATTTTCAGCCTTTTTCGCTTTTTTATTTATTATCGCCTCTGGACAGATCATATTAATGGAGTTGCTTATTTTTTAAGAGTCAGGGCTTTTCTCAAAGCCCTTTTGCTCATAGCCCTTCTTCTTTCCGCCTTTCTCAAGTATGTTTTTTTTTTTTTCATGTCATGGTCTCGCTAACCTCCGCCAAAGACCCGTGCCCTCTCACTGCAGGCTTCCTTTGTTAATATTCCGAGAATCCCGTCAGGTTCGACCTCAGGGCAAGCCTCTAAAAAGGTTTCATTTTGACTGGAAGCTACCAATAATATCTTCATAAAGTTGTAAAGTATGGGGAGATAAAGAAAAAAACAAAAAACGGAGACTCAGTTATGTGCCACATAAAATATAAGTAAGATATAAGACATAAATATACGTCACACCTTCTTGAGCCAGAGAGCGAGAGAAGATGAATGAACGTGATGAGTATGTCAGACCTCTACAAAATCAAAGCTAATAAAGTTGGCTCTTTGCAGTAAATGTGGTGTGTGGATGCTGACACTTGATAAAATATATTGGACAATAAAGCCCACATCTTTATTGCATTATATATCTTTAAAGAAATATATAACATTTTTTTTTTTTGTATCTTTATTTGGCCACACTTACTTCAAACCTTCCCGTCTAAGTTTGGGCCCTCTCACAATGCATTGAATTATTTGCACAAATGTCAACAAAAGAGCTTTTTCTTTTTGTTTTTGATCACATATTCACCTAATTCCTAAAAGCAATTTGTATTTTCATTAATTTTGTCCACAGTGTCTAAATCCACATACTTGCAAATAAGCAAAGTGTCTCAAATACAAATTTGAAAGAGGACTGACCTTTTATGGTATAAATTATAGTGTAATATAATCATAGCTGCCCCTTCATCTTTCAAAGACTGGGAGGATGGGTAAAGGAAATGGCATGTGATTAAATATACTAGCATGTTTAGCTGCTTCATCAACTCCACTGCAACAGATGAAGATCTGAAATCTAAAATGTTTGGAGGCGTGTCACTTCGTCTTGCATAGCAATCAGGTTGTGTTTATTTTTGTTAAAAGGTTCAGACGCACGTTAGCCTCGTTTACCTCAAACCACTGTTCAATCAAGTCAATGTGGCGTTGTGGCACGTAACATAACGTGTCATTTAAATATTTTTATGACGCGATGCCCCTAACTTTCTTGCAGCTGCCGAGTCAGAAGAAAAATCCAGCACCAAGCAGAAGCCATAAATAAGTCCAGAGTGGACAGGTAGGATTACTCACTGAGTGAATGTTATTAGGATTAATATGACAAAGAGAACTGCTTTTTATGAAAAATGCCCTGAGGTGCTAGATGATTCAGCTCATTACGACATGTTTTGATCAGAGGATTTTATAAAAAATTGAAGACTAATGCTGAGAAATATGACCATCTTTAAAATATTATTCAATGAGAAAACCGAAGTCAGGAGCTGAGAAACAAATTCACGTTTTTAGACAAGGATAGTGTGAGTAGCAAACTTACAGAGATTAATGCAATGATTATTTCTTTTTCAAATAAAATTGATCAGATATGCAATATTGCAGAAAAGGACATTCTGAGGTTGTAATGAATATAGTTGTAGTTTCACCCGTTAACTCATGTTCTCTCATATGTTCCTGTTCCTTGCAGAGAAAAAAAAAGTTTTAATAGAAAGTAACAACCAGATAAGGCCATAGCTTAGCACACAAATTTCAAGTTTTATTTCACAAACATAGTTAGACTACAGAGAGTTGAACACTGAGACCCTCTGGTGATTGTAATTTTAAAGGTATCTGAATAAAAAAAAAAAAGTTTTTTAAATGTATTTTTTCACCAAAAATGTACTGCCATTATTCCTGAGGTATTTGTGCCAGCCACTTTAGACATTTCCACTATTCACCAGCAAAGAACCATAATAAGCAATGGAAACTTGGAATAATTATTTACATTTTCAAAGAAAAAAATATGTATATATGTCAAATAAATCAGTGACAGCCGACCGTGTTAAAACAAATGGCACGGTTTGATCAAAAAACTGAAATCCTCAGTCATATCAGAGGGACGTTCCCATTAACTCCACAGCATTAGGGTCAGACATGTAGCAGAAAGAAACAGGATATATGCCTTTGCCTGTGTGTGTGTGTGTGTGCGTGTGTGTGTGTTGTGATGGGTATCACCGTAGGGCAAGAACGCCTGGGCCGGTTATTTAAAGAGCCACTATAAATGTTGAAGCTGTGATAATAGCTGAGGGGCTGAGGGATGACATTTTGACAAACACTGCTTATTAAAGAAATGGTTTTATCAATGTGTTTATTGCGCCGTCCAAGTTGAAGACTCGCGTGCACGCGCGTGCCTGAGCCCACGTTTGTCGACGGACGCTGTGTGGAAGTGGAAATGCACGTGCTGAAGTGTGACAGAGTTATCTCGGGCTGTACGCCTGTGCGCATCATGCCACCAGACCTTTGGATTGCTCGACCTGGGGAGCGAGAAAGACAATAATCGCTAAATGTGCTTGTTTTCTCTCATTTATTTTCTGAGGAGAGAAGACGGCGGGGGGAGGAGATGGAAATAGCAATTTTACGGCTAAACACAAAAGATAAAACGAGAGAGGAGGGGAGGAGTGAGGCAGAGAAGGAGGAGGAGGAGACGGCCAAGTGAAGCAGAATAACTTTATACATCTTGTGTTTCTCTCTGCAACCTTTCCGCCATTGGCTTCTCGCACAGGGAGGAATTAATTGTTGGCGCATACAGGCAGCCAGTCACATCCACAGGCAGAGCGCTTTGGATCTTCCATTAACTGCAATGGCAGCTTAACTACAAAACCACTGCTGTCAGTTCTATAAGTGAAAATGTCATGTTTTTGTTTTTATTTTTTTTATGTTTCCTCCACTGTGTGTGTGTGTGTGTGAATTTATGACAGGCAAAGCGACATTAGTGTTATTACAGTCACATTATTCAAGCGTGATTACGACTAATTGCACTGCCAGATTATGCCTTTTGTTTTTGTGTGCGCCCTAACATGAATTGTTTACCCATCTATCTGAGCAGTGGATCACCGTTGTGTGTTGTGACTGTCACAAATCCCCCAGATGGGATAACTGTTTGACTATTTGGCTGACAGTGTGATGATTACTGGCGCCATCATCTGTCATCCTCAGTCAATCTTTCCTTCCCAGACATTTTTCTTTCGTCTCGCCCTCGAAACATAAAATTGTCCATGTTGCACGTTTACCAGATCAGTGGTGAGGAAACTAAATGAACCTTTTTGCATCTTGTATGAAACATCTTCCATGAGGAACCCATAACTTGCGTCGTGTATGCTCAAAAGTTGAAGCTTTGCTGTATTGTGATACTCAGAAGAGTTGCATAGAAAAGTTCACATTTATCTTCTTGTGACTTACTGCCCCCTTGTGGCAGGATTTAAGTTAGGTTTTGTTTTCGTTAAAAGTCTGTCCAGCGTTTTGGCCTACGACGTGGCAGAAGGACAGTGCTTCCACCATTGTTCGAGCCTTGAGGTATCTTTGTCCGTAAGTAGCCGTGTGTTTTTGTACTCGAATGTTGTTTGACGGAAAATAATTAAGTTTGTCTGCTATTTATGTTTTTGTGTTAGCTTTAACCGTGTTAAATGTGTTCAAACAGCCTTCGTAGCACCTGGTGTGAAATTTCTAGTAGTCTTTCATATAGCAGTGTGTACTTGAGACGTGCAATATGTCCGTGTGTATCTTTTTTATGCTTATTTTTCAGTTTTACATTAAAGCTCAGACCACAACCAACGCCTGAAGGTTTTTGCTAGCTGCCTGCCTTGCACAGTCAAGCACTCCGGTGAGAGGACGGATAGAGTATTTACATTTATGTGAAACACACGACAAATACCACAAAATAAATTAGATTTCAGCAAAAAAAAAATTTAATTGAGCATCAACAGCTGCTGTGTGAACCTTTCTTGACGTTTTGGATTCAGCGGACCAGTCTAACCTGGTGAACATTTGTCTCTAAGCTTTCTCCATACAACTGGTCCCAAACCGTTTCACTCATAAATATTTCCATACGAAAAAGTTTGGTGTCAAGGCATAAATTTAAAGGGATAATTTTCTCATTTAGATTACTTTAATGGATTTTTTAATATCTGATGGGCTCCAGATTGTACAAAACTGTCAAGTGAAAGAGAGGCACACACACTTCCTGTACGGATGTCTCTACCCTGGTTACCTGTTATTTTCACAGTTCACTTCAAAAGCATGAAAGTTAACCTTTTAGGCTTTGCATGATCAAACTCCTAATTGCATTTCGAACCTGCTGAAGCCTAACAACTCAACTCGGGCCTTACCGTCAGCTTACCAGAGGCTACTCTTAGTTCCTCTTCACCTTTATAATAAGGATCAGTAATTTCCGGCAGATACATGTCGAATACTCGATACCGTTGACACCGGTACCGAGACACCGTTGACTTTATTGGTATCGACAGTTTTTATTTTAAAAGGTGGCTAAGAACATTTAGTCAAATAAAGTTTTAGATATTTTTCTATATATACCTCTATTTCATTCCTTTATTTGGTGACCAAACACTGTGATTTTTAGTTTTAGTATAGATAGTCAAGTTACTTAGCTATGAGGGATAAAGTTTTGGTCTAACTGCTTGTTACAAGTTATCTTTGAAAAAAAATACTACTGTAAATGTTAAAAGGCGTTGACGATTGGCTGCTTTCTGGTCAATCGCCAAAGAGCCTCACCTACCGATTCCAATTTTGGCCAATATTGATTTTTTTGTTGTTGTCTGAAATGTTACTAAAATGTCCCAAAATGAATTCATTGACTAGCTGATTTATTGGTGCACCCTTAATTGCTATGTAAAGTAAGATGGACTGGCGGCTAATGCCTAGCCTGAATAGACTATTGATAAAAAACCTAACTATTCCTGTGGGGTTTTTTTTTTTTAATCCATCAAATGTTTTCTACACATCAGCCTCCTGCTGCAGTTGAGTTATATTCACAATGTGGCATGTGACAAAAGCATGGTGAGATTTATATTTTTTAAAAATCAAACGCTTTTTTTCTTTTTCATCACATCTTTATTGAGTTTTTTTTTTAACCACGTCTTTTTATGAGGTATTTGTACTACAGATTGTTTCAGCACAAAGAAAAATCAAAAGAGGCAGTTTCACCACCCACTTCATTAATTAAGCTTGTCATCTCTATCAGACTGTAAGAAGAACGTGGCAACAAATTGTTGGGAGTTCAGTGGCTGACACAGATAATAAAGGAGGGTGTGTGATTCAGACAGCAATCAGAGTGAGACATCAGGGGAAAGACATCAGACTAATGCCCCTGTTTATGGGTCAGGCAGAGCTGAAATGTTAAGATCCTCTCCTAAAAGACTGAACCATTTTGCGAATATTATGTTTGCTCATTTGCATGAGCCAGTTTGATGAATAAGAGGCAACTTAAAGTGATGCATGCTTTGTTTTATGAAAATGCAGTGTTTATGCCTCCTCGCCACAAATTGTAAATTTGTGTTCTCAGAATTTTAATCATTTTTATTACAATTTTATTGTAACAAAAACGTGAATTATTTCTCGTGGATTAATGAAGCACTGTCAAAGGGACGGTTTTGAATTGAAGTGTTATCGGCTTTAAAGCAATAAGCAGGTATTAGCGCACCTGGAGGATGTAACTAACAGCATTTTCATTTTGTATAAGACTAGATTAGCTAAGTTTAAATCTTAAAGAATGGGATTTATGGTCTGGATTTGGTCCTTTTTAAAGAGTTGCTTGAAGAACTCATTCAATTTTTTACTTATTTATGTTTAATAGGTTAGCTTAGAGTAACACATTCAATTCAAGAAAAAAAAGTCACTGGAATGAACGATGAAGATCAAGATTCTGAACAGTCTCACTTCCCTGCTTAGACTGGGAAATATTATGCATTCACATGAAGGCAGCCGGGACGACTCATTTGACTTCCTGGATGATTTTTGACATGAAATAAACACTGCGAGTGTCTGCTGTGCTTGTTTCCTTGTACCTGATCTCCATCTGACCCATCAGAAGAACAAATAAGACTTCTAGGCATTGAAAAAAATGAAAACATGTGGTCCAAACCTCTGGCTCAGCTGCCATTGTTCACAACGCTGAAGGTAACAACGAGTTTGAGAGAGTGTAAGGATGCGTTTGCACTGCAGGCTTAAGTGACCCAGTTCCGATTTTTTTTTTTTTTTTTTTTTTGACGTAATGCGGCCTGTATCCGATCTTTTCATGACAGTCTGGACAGCACAGATCGAATTCTTTTCGAATGCGACCCATATCCGATCCGTATCCGATTTAAATGTGACCTAACGTTCAGATGCTCAACAAATCTCATTATCCACGTCCTGATACGCGCAAGCGGGAAGAAAAACAACAATTTTGATGGACTAAAATGAGGATTAAGTTGTTAATATGCTGCTCCGGTTGGACAACAACTTCAAATATGTAAGCTAAGCTCCACCGTTCGCCTCCATGTTTACTTCCGCAAACACTGAGCACTTCTTTTTATGGCGGTTGACAGAACACTGAGAACACTGACGTTATTGCGCCCTCTACTGTGCATGCGGGACACTTTCAGATCGTTGCCCATTCAGACTGAAGAACATAAACAGATCACATATGTTTGGCAGTGTGAACGGCCCTGCCAAAAAAAATCCAATTTGACAAAAAATCTGAATTGGGTCACTTCAGGCTGCAGTGTGAACACAGCCTAAGAGCAAAGTGTACGTTCTTAAAGTAACTCTTCGATCTCAGAAATGTCACAGCAAAGTTTATTTACACCAGAAATGGAGGCAAATATTGAGACTGGGACAACAGTTTCTCTGTAAATATCCATAAATCCAAATACAAGAGAAGTTTAGGGAAACGCCAAGGTTCCATCTTGGGGATCCTCTTATTAATATAAACATGCTCCAGCTACCTCATATTACAAGTAATAAGATACATGTAGTTACTATAGTTACGCAGATGGTACACAGCTCAGCATTACAATGTCACCTGGTGACTATGAACCCATTCAAGCATTTAGGAATAAATCAATGCTTGGACGTGCCATAACTTAATTCAGTTGAATAAAAACAAAACTGAAGTAATTAATTTGGACCTAAAGAGGCGCAATCAAGAGTCAGCTCACAGCTTCAGATACTATGGATCTGCCAGTGCAGATATTGTGTTGGATTCTGATCCGAACCTTCAGAGACGCATAAAGACAATTATAAAGTCAGCCTTCTATCACCTGAAGAACATTTCCAGAACTACAAAGTCCCAGCAAGATGTAGAGAAACTCCATGTGTTTATCTTTAGCCACATTTATTAATGCAACAGTGTCTTCACAAGTCTGCCTAAAACGTCATTCAGACAGCTGCAGCTGATCCAGAACTTTGCTGCTCACGTCCTCATGTGTTAAGTTACAAACCACACCAATTGCATCCACCTTTTCACACACTGAACAGATTTCTAGGTATTCATGTTACATTCCAGAAATTAATCCAATGTAAACACAAGCGGGTCTGGCAGTAAACAGAAAGCTGCTTTAACCAGATTGCTGTTACTTCTGAGGTAATAAAAATGGTAAGTACAACACTTTTTTGTGAGTTAAATATTTTAGTTTGTTGTTTCCCCTAAGGCTCACTTCCTGTATCACTCATGATATTTCCATCAAATGGCTGCGTAGTTCCAACCAAAATAGACCCCGTGTCTGTCTTGGTCAGACAGTCGGAGATGCAGTCACAGGAAATTTCTTGCAAGCGGTCTGCAAGATCCCAATGGCTTTAATGTGGTCTAATTACTGAGTACATCAACCAATCTCATCTTCTGTCAGATTGGATCCCAAAACTGGTCTAGTGTTGTTTTTGTATAACCGTCCAGACCACTCAGGTCTTCTGGTTCAAGTCTACAATCTGATATAAACATGGTGAAGAAGCATTAGTCTCCACTAATCTGGAAACAAACTTGCAGAAAAAAGCCAAGATACAAAGGCCCTGAGATACATTAAATAAAAACCCATTTGTTTAGACTTGCCTTTGATAAATAGCAACTGGAACATCATTGTGTCTCTATGCCAACTTTTCATTGCTTTCTCTTTATGCTCCCACTGGAAAGTAATGTTTCTTGCATGTTTGTTGTTTTATCTTTTCATCATGTAAAGCTAGGTGAATTGCCTCATTGCTTAAGTGTACAAGACAAATAAATTTGCTTTGCCTTGCCTTTAAACCTCACTTAAAAAATTGGAAACGATCAATTTAAGGTAAGGGGCTCTGCATTAACTCCATTCCTTCGGGGGCAGGGCCCTAAAACCTACACAACTAAATCATATGATTAAATTGCCCCCTTAGCATGCAGTCAAGCTCTGCAGAGCTGTAGTGAAGAGCTAATCAGTTGAGTCAGATGTGCTGAAGCAGACATACATCTAAAAGCCCGTTAGGATTTACGTCTGAAATGCCTGATGTAAGGGTTTCTCTCCGGCCTGTAGAGCACAATTTGGATGACTTACATAGGAATGTTCTTTAATACCTCTTTTGTCACGATTTTCAAGGCGGTGGAGTGAGACCCTGGCGTTGAAAACAGCAGTCTCGTATTGATTTGACGGGATTTTATTAAAGAGACAGCTCCCAAAACCTAGGAACCTGCAAAGGTGGGCCAAGAAAACATACCAAGAGAACCAGGTAGCAATCTGGAGCAGTTGGAAACCAGCATGAATGTCTGGGTGAGAGGAAATGGATAAGCTTTTAAGTACTGGGAACACGGATAACCGATGTAAGAACAAGGTGTGACTGAACAGTGAATCGCAGTGCAGCTGGAGGAAAACCTCAGCAGAGAAACTGAGGTAAAGTGATTGATGTACAAAGAAATTAACACGGAAGAAAAAAACACAGGTCAAAGAAGGATCCAACTAACCAAAGTCAAAAGGTTAGCACTACATGAGAATGTAAACCAATACATAGGAGACAAGAATGAACAGAGACACACAACAAGTAAATAAACTCTTTTAGATACAATAGCAACCTGTATTTTATTTAAATTCATAAATAAGAGTTAACGAAACACACGAGTACCTACAGTTACTGAAATGACACAGCCGTTCAGAAGATGACTATAATTTCCTATTATGGTTGTATAATTAAAAAATGAGATGAGGAGTGACCTTTAGGGAGAAGACCTTTTTCAAAAATTTCCTAGCCTATTTTATAAGATGTCAGATTTAATTGTTACTTGGTGGTGCCTTTTTTCTTTCTTTTTGTTTTTTTCTTTTTAGCTTGGCATGCATGCACACATACATGCAAGTGGGTGTCTACTCTGCCACAGTGCTATGTTGTTTCCCATTAATACAACCTATGGGCCATTTGAGTTTGTAGATTAATACCGATCCTAAAGTGTCTACATAAAACCAACAGAATGGTATCCAACTATTGCTATGGAAAGTGGTAAATGGTTTCTACTTGTACAGCATTTATCAATTCAGCCATTCGCACACACGTTCACATACTGATGGTGGCAAGCTACTGAGTAGAAATTATAGAAAGCATCACATAGAAATGCCAGTGTAGCCTTTATCCTCCTAACAAACATCTACTATCCTCTTTCTGAGGTCCAGACTAGTTTATAAAATATGTTACTGGATTTTTTTTTTCTTCTCAGTTACACCACATTAAATCCACACCTCTTTAGTACATGTACTTGATCATCAACGGCATGCATCCTTTCCACCTACAAAACTCAGACATCACTTTTACTGTCTTCAAAAAAAATTCCTTACAGCTGGAGTTGGATAAAAAAAAAAAAACCTTCACTGGCCAAGTTTGCTGAGTCCAGGTTGATGATAATTCTTAGTGGATGATTTTTATTTATTTTTTTGGTCACAATTACAGACTCATTTTGCCTCTGGTACCTAAAGCAGACTCAGGTAGAAAATTCTAATGTAGTCATATTTAAAAAAACACACACACTTTAGGTTTCTGATCAATTTGCACTGCGAGACTCTGGAGTCCCCATTAGCATTTACCGGACCTGTCGACTCAAATTCCTGATAAGGTGATTCATCACTGTCTTCCGCAGCAAAGTGTAGGAACAGGGAGAGACGAAAGAAAGTATCTGTTTTTCTTCATGGGTGACTGCAATTCCCCTCTTGTTTCCTGCTTTAAGCCCAGTGGATTGGAAACACATTTTCACCCTCGGCTCAGACAGAAGCACACAATCACTGCCTTTTGTGCACGCACCTATACACACAAATTCCTCTGAGATTTTCCCGAACACACTTCCCCTCTCTTCTTCCCTGATGCATGTACCCCTCCCCCCCCAAGCGCCAGTAGCACTTTTAAAATTTGCATAGGCACTGTTAGCGAGATAGTCAACCTTTCATCAGGGCTGTATGAGGTCTTTAGGATTGTTAAGGCTCATTAGGGCTTGTTAGGATCTGATTTATATACCGCGTACATTTTGTTCCAAGCTACTGCCTCATACCCAGGGTGACATTAGGTGACAGACACTGGCATTTGGGTTGTGGTTTCTTTCGCGACACACAAACCCTGTAATTGTCTGAATAGATGTCAATGTGCACGTCTTCCCCCTTAACATCTGTGTGTGGAATGGCAAGCCTGATCTTATCCTGTGATTTGCTAATTACCATAATCACGAATGACATCGTGAGGGTAATCACACGCATGTGAGCAGTTCCACACGGCTCAAACTGCTTCCAGCCAGCTGATTGGATTCACAGCAACTTAACATCCTTTTGTCTGAAATTACACACTCGTCGACTTTCTTTAGTTGAGTTGCGTTCAACGTGTGGTGGTGCGTTGTCGAGCATTACATTTTGAAAGAAAAAAAAATTGTTTAATAAGGGACAACAGGTGGAAGTAGACGTCGCCGTCATCATCAAGGCCAAGTTCATAAAATGAAAGTACCGCGCCACATAATATTAGACTTTAATAGAAGTAGCAACATGGCGTAATTGGAGTTTGATTTCAAGACTTATGGAAAAGGAAAATAATCAAGATGGACAAGTATGTTCTGGCTGTAAATGATCAGATGTTATTTTCACATGCCCTATGAAATATGCCAGTGCAAGACACAGCCAGAAGATATCAGTTTAAGTTTAATTTGTCGTTCATTTTAGGGTAGAGCTAAAGTGTCACATAATATATTGAAAGTGTTGTTTCATTAAAGTGGCAGTATTATGTAAAAAAAAAAAAAAAAAAAGACTTAATTGAGCTCTACATAATTATAGTGTTATCCATTCATCAAACTCTTACCCGGACTGTTGAGAAATCCTTGAATCTCCCCTGGTGGCCATTCTGTTTGCAGAAACGACTCCCTCACTCAGCTCCTCCAGACTAGCGGCAGCAGCAACACCTGGTGGAACTGCGCATCTGCAGAGCTCTTTGTATGAGCTACTTCTCTCTGAAACGCTGGTAAAAACATTGTCTAACTAGAAAAACACTGTTATGATGAGGTGCTGAAGGCGAAGAAGAACTTCTCAAAGAGACACAGGCCCTCCAAGGGGTTAAAATGCAAATTTCACCCACCTATAATTGCACACAGTATAATTGATTGTGATGTTCCCAGACTTGGTTTAATTAGCTGGTTGTTGACATGATGCTCCCATCCCCACAGTTAAGCTGTGTTTTAGGGTTTTGTCTTACAAAACCAACATCAATGGAGCTTTTCTTGAACAGTGAACTTGAAGTCCTCCTTGGTGAAGAGCTCTTTCCACTGTCTTTCTTGACACTTCAACTCCAGCAGAGGTCAGCTGAGCAACAACAATCACCTGATTGTCGTTGACGTCTAGAGATGTTTTTGAAATCTTGTGTTAACGCCAACGTTCGTTTGCGACATAGTTTGTCTCCTGGTGGATCATGAAGTCTTTGGAAATGGCACCAATTCTCTTTTTTTTTTTTGTTGATAGGGATAACAATCTTTTTTAAATCCCAACAATGACCCACATATCTCGGATCCTGATGCTTTCCAAACACTATGCAGGCAAAAGTTTGCTTCAAGATGCTGTACAGTGAAGTTTTTAACTCTGTTCAGCAACTTCTCTAAAAGTCAATTCTGCTTTGCTTTGCCATTACTTCATTGATTGAGCTGATGAAAATATGAGAGAAAAAAGAAAAGGAGAGGATGTTTTTTCAGCTCTCATATGCCACAATCTCTGTCATCTAACTATGGATCTGAAAGCTGATAAAATGTATTTAACACTTGATATTTTAGAGCACAAATAGACCCTGTTTTTTCTACTTCGGGTTGCCTACCTCATGCATCCGAATGAGGAAAATCTGCCGCTTGACTTGGAGTTCTGCTTCTCACTGAATGTAAATAACTGAATAAAAGTTTGCGTAGGGAAATAAATATTCATACCAACCACATAATTTGTTCCTTTCTGAATACCATATTCAGATTTGGCCCCACTTGTGTAAACTTCCCATTGAAGCAGCTGTATTTGTGAACTTTGTTAAATTCCCCTTTGGCTCTTGACAAGGACTCTGCAAGCCAAAGTTAATGCTAACTGATGTGTGTCGCATTGAAGCCCGGCCAATGCATTCAGGAGCGCTCAACTAATGGCCTTTTAAGCATAATGACCTTAGCCAAGCAGAACAGAATGTTTATAAACCTCTCATTTATCACTGGAGTTTATTCAGCCAGTCCTAATGGCAGTCTTCTAATGCCATGCTAAATGAGGTGGCTGTTCTTTAAATCTGCTGGTTAAATGGCATTCGCATCTTGGGTTAAATGAAAAGTGATGGAGAGTTTGTTTTACTCGCGTATTCAATTTGTTTTTGCTCCCCATCAGTTTGTCGGTAGGAAAGTATCTCAGGGAAAAATTAGCGTTATGAGACTAGAGAGGGTGCCACATGCATCCTGGAGGTACGACGGCGTTTTAGGGCCATAATAAGAAAAAGTCAAAGAAATTATGAGTAAAGTCATAATATTACGAGAAAAAAAGTCGTTATATTATGACTTTATTCTTGTATTTTTCTTAGAATGGCCCTAATACTCTGTCAGGCAAAAGAGACAGAATAGATGAGGAATACACAAATATTTCCTTCAAAGTATTATGTGTTTTCCAGGCACTTAGTTACTTGATTATGCTATAAAATATGCACTGTTACTATTGGTTGTTATAAGAATGCTATATATATCATATTTGACTTAAAAGAAATTTTATTTTCTAATTTAACACGTTGAAATTGGGCCTCTGTCTGTTTGGAAGCTCCTCCTCTTTCTGAAACGTTTTTGCCAGAAAGTAGATCCTGTAATGAGCTCAGCAGATACGCAGTTCAACCAGATGTTTGCTAATTGCTCCTTGCTAGTTTGAAGGGGCTGATTGAGGAAGACACGAGGGAGGTGAGAGGGAAGCTGGGAAGCTTGCAAACTGCAGCTCTGAGGACGAGCTTCACCTCAAAGCAGGGCTGGGTTTCATCAAGCGTTGCCATGGGAGACTAAAGGATTTCTCAAACATGCACGAAAGAATCAAGGCAACATTCAAGGTATGATTTTGATGAAGGGAGAGCATTATAATAATCATGCATAGCTCAAAAAAGTCAATTTTACATAATATTCAGTTTGGGGGTGAAAAAAATTGTTGGTAACCCAACAGTGTTTGGTTGTGGTATAGTAAATAATGCAGCTGAGGAAAAAATAGCAATTCTAATTGGCTGGGTGAATCGTTCTTTCCCTCAGTAGCTTTAAGACAGATCTTTTATCCTTGCTCTTTTTTTTTCTGTTTTAGTTTCTGAAACAAGATAGACATAAACAGAACAACAGAAGCATGGATAGGGAGTCACTTTAGAAACCCCTGGGACTCCGGTCTGTAATGAGCTGTAAAAGCTCCCTGGCTGTGCAGTTTCTGCCTCCGACCCAAACTGTCTGATCGTTCCAGTCAATCAGCCGCTCTATGACTTTGTTCTCTGTGGTTGATGCGACGGGTCAGATAACGCTGAAAATAGTGGAAATTGTGTTGTTAGACAACACAATTTAATTTTTTTTTTTTACTGTGGAAAACTATTGTAGTATTTTTTTAATCATAATCATCAGCCGTAATTATCATGCGTTTCACATGAGAGAAATAAGTGGAAAAGTTTAAAAACATTTTTTTTCTTAGTATTTATTGTAGTACAAATTAATTTGTCACAAATATTGGTGCATCACCGACCAACCGTCTCAACATGCACTGTGTGCAAGAATATTATCTGAACTGTATCTGTGCTGCCAACTGAGCTGCATTTCAGTTTGTTTGTTACATTTTTCATGTTGCTTTCATTTCATAGGAATCAGCTATTTACAAAGTGCTTATAAAAATACTCACTCCCATCAATTCTTTTACCCTTTTGTTGTTTTTACAAATCAACGCTGTGACCAATAAAATTTGGCTTTTTTTAAACTAAAGAATTACAAAAAGCAAAAAAAAAAAAAAAAAAAAAATTTAATGAAAGTTGATTTCTACAAAATAGTAAAAAATGAATACAACACCAATTCCAATGACATTGGGACTTGTGTAAAATGTAAATAAAAACATTAGGAATCCTTTTCAACCCTTATTCAGTTGAATTCACTACAAAGACAAGACAGCTGACGTTCAAAGGAATACATTTTATTGTTTTTTATTTTGAAAATACTCACTGATTTGGATTTTGATGCCTGTTTTAAATAAACTTGGTCTTCACCCAGTTTTGAGAATGGAGTAATCCAGAAACTAATCTGTGCAGATTCTGTCCTGTGATCGCAGCCAAAGGTGCGTCTGCTAAATACTGACTTGAAGAGGTTAAATATTTATGCAGTCACTTATTTTATGTTACATATTTTTGGTTTACTTGTCTTTATTTTGTGTAAATCCATTTCCACTTTGAAATTAATGGGGAATTTTTCTACTTTTTTTTGTCAAAAAAGGCAGTTTTTTTGGGTTCATGATCGATTTGTGAAAAAAAAGGTAAAATATTCAAGGGTAAATAATTTATTCATAGGATGTTATTATTAAACTTAAGTAAGATTAGAAAATGCTACTGCAGTTAAAAGCAAAGCAAAGCCTGCTTCATTGAGGAGAATCTGTGAGCTTATTTTGTCTAATTTTGACACGTAGCTTCGCTTAGCATTGATTTTATTCATGTGTATTTTTCTTTGCCAAGAAAAATGAGAATTACTGGAATATTTATCTGAGGAAAATTTGTGTTTGTGAAACTGCTTTAGATATTTGTTTCAATGTATCACAAGTCAGAAACTTGAGAGGAAACACCAGCTTCTCCTTCTGTTTCTCCATTAGACCTTGAGTCTTAACACCTGAATATTCATGCCTTTTTTTTTTAAACGGTTACATCATTCATGCAACAAAGAAGAAATTAAATTATTCGAGATCCCAGTACAACAAAGCAGGTGCATAACAGTTTCACTGACAATCAAGCAACATTCTAGTTTTGTTTAAAACAGAGCAATGAGAATACGCACCGGAAGTTTTATTACTTTGATCAAAAGACAGTAGTTACCTTTATTAATGAGTCAGTTCCTATTTTTCTTAAAAAACAAGGTAATTTGCCTCTCCGGCATAACTCTGAACCTATGGGACTGATTTTAACCAGCAGCGAAAAATCTCCTCTCACTAATGCAAATGTGAAAACACAAATAACCCCGAGCAGTTTGACATTTAAAGTGTCCCACGAAAAGGGAATATTCCTTAATGCTGCTGGCGGATAGTGTTGAAATTCGAAGTTGTTTTACATCTGAGGCGTTTTAAAAGCACACTCAAGTGCTGAAGTTTACCTCTTTACTCGGTCACAGCTGCTCCGCGGTTCCACCGCGCTTCGCGCCGAGTCTCATGGTGGCCCATTTAATGGATTCTGCCTTCGTCTTGCATTTACTCAAATACATACACACAGCTTCCAGTCCTGTGTGTCGAGCAATTTAGGCAAATTGGGCTTGCATTAGTGGTTCATCAAATACTGCCGCGCTTTAGAGCTACCTGGATGATTTTTTACTCTTTTTGACAACAGCTAAAACCATGTATTGACACGCTCTGTAGATCGTTAGGCTAAAACCATTCACACACAGCAGGTCTTAATGTTCAATTCTGATTTTTTATTTTTATTTTTTCTTTACTACTAATTAAATATGACCACCACCAGAGTTCTGTTTGAACGGTTTACAACCCTAAAGCGACACAGAAGAAAAATGTTGACGTCTCACAGCAGTACGTTGATTACAGATGCTGCTGTTTATGGATTCATTTAAAGTTTTAAAAAAAGAAAATGCAACTAATAGAAATAGCCTTTTGTGGAGTATTGACTGCAAAGCGTGTAGAGAGGTCTTTTTGGATTTGTTGTCAAAGCCAAGAGTGGTGGGATTCTGATGTTCACGGGCTGTAAGTTCATAATATTCATGTTTATCATTTTTAGCCGTTGCTTACATCCGGATTTACTTTGTCTGAGTGCAGAAATATTATGCACATTTCACGTCAAAGACATGAAAGTCGCAAAAAAAATACAGCATTACTGGTAAGGTAAGGTAATTTTATCTATGCAGCACATTTTCAGCAACAAGGCAGTTCAAAGTGCTTTACATGAACTAGAAGGAAATACAAACACGACGAAAAACTGATCAATCGATCAGCCGATTAATCGGTGCATCCCTACCTGACACGAAATTAAATTTCCCAGAGAACTAGCATGCACTCCATAGATATTGTATTAGGTTAAAAACAGGTAAAATACTGGAGGAAGAATTGGTAGCCATGAGTCAGGAGAAAATTTCATTTTAGTCAGCAGCACTAACACAAGCAAACAGACAATGAAGTGCTTGGTATGTTTAAGGTAAATCATGTCCAAGTGTTTCCAACACACGTTGTTGGCTCATTGTTCACAATTAAACTTAGATCATAATGACCAAAGTATTATAAAGTTTTGTTTGTTTGTTCATTTGGATCCCTCATGAGCCATAGTTGTCACAATGGTTACTTTTTCTCATGTCCACATCATAAAACAAAGCGTTTATTACAAAAATAGTCACACATACTTAACATAGCATTACTTTCATAAA
Source organism: Poecilia latipinna (assembly GCF_001443285.1). Taxonomy (NCBI): domain Eukaryota; kingdom Metazoa; phylum Chordata; class Actinopteri; order Cyprinodontiformes; family Poeciliidae; genus Poecilia; species Poecilia latipinna. The sequence continues at coordinate 23,687 of NW_015116123.1, forward strand.
TGTAGCAAAAATTACTGTTCCACATCAAATTTAACACTAACTTTTGCTGGTGGGGGGGGTTGTGTGTGTGTTGTGCCAGTAAATATCTAATTGCTGATGCAAATTAAATTAAGTAGGATTTAATTATTTGAAAAAAACACGATCATTGTTGAACAAACCTCGGCCAGAGCTTCATTTTGCAGCTTTGATAGTCAGTAAAGCGCACAGCTGGACCACCATGCTGGAAGAACAATGCCCCCATTCAGTACTAGCCATGATTAATTCTGTGATACTTAATCCTATTCAAAGACTACATTATGATTTCATCTTAACCTTTCTGCAGCTATTTGTATCGCCCTGATTTAATTTGAGAGTGCAAATTTCTGTGTGTGTTTACTGCTGCTGCGCGTAGCCGTGCGGCTTTTGTTGCGATTGCTTACTTTTATGTGTTGCGCTTCACTGAAGAGCGTGTTTGTAATTGCGAGACATTACGTTGTTGGCCTCTGGCCGTTTCTTCCCACCCTTTCTTGGCCTCTTTGGGTGAAGGGAGGATATATCAAATGGTGTCATCAGCAGAAGCAACTTGGCTCTCTGTAAACTTGTGTTTTGGTGTGTGTTTCATGTTTACTTTCCCCCCAGGCAGACAGAGCAGAGCCCCTGCAGACCCATATGGCCCAGCATATGGCTCATCCCCACCACCACACCCTCTTCCCCATCCCACTAGCCCCTAGCACACACACACACACACACACACACACGCTAAATTACATAGTCATAATTTATCTGCATAGGGCAATTTGGCGTGATGAAAACAGGTAGACAGAACGCAGTGTTCTAAACCGAATCCACTCTTAGCGGATCGGGACGTAGCTGGTGCTCGGAACATCGTTCTGCTTTATCTTTGTCAAAATGGAAGAAACAGTTTACTTCATCTCTTTTATTGATTCAGGTAGAGCTGTAGTTGACATTGGGCTGCTCTCTCTCTCTCTCTCTCTCTCTCTATCTCTCTCTCTCCAATTTGATCTCTGTGCTGCCTCTTTTTTTTTTTTTTTTGCAACTTGGGTATAGCCTGAGCTTCTGCAGGACTTTGATGAATCTTTGGCAGCCTCGTAGGCATAGTAACTGTTGCTAAGAAAAGTTTCTCCACACAGAATTTGAAGGGGAGGCTAAAAATGGACTTGTAGGCTTGCACCCTCTTAATAACACACACGGCGAGCGTGTGAACGTCATTTCACACTTCGGATCATTATTCTGCATGGGGGGGAAAGTGCCGCGTCTGAATCATATGTGGAGCAAACCTCCTGATGGGTGTCAATATATATGAGTGCTAGACAGAGAGAGCCTTAGTGAATGTGGCTCGATACGATGTTATTTAACACATATGGGTTGCTTATTCTTATAGCCATACTAGTTTCTTCAAATATTTCCCCTTCGTCAGTCGTCATTATAAATGTTTACCTTTCTTTTACCTCTAAGCGTTGCTTTTACAATGACACTTCATAATATTTCTCTCACATCTCAGAAAGCCTTGTGAAGGTATTCCCATTTTCCAAAGGACACAAAGTTTTAAGTTTTTGTTTTCTTTTATCACAAATTTTATTAAATTTAATAACATTTAATTGATTGGTTAATCACACTGTAGCACATTGATTAATTATGATGCTTACTTTGCAAGCCTCAAATGTCAATGCTCAATTTGAAAAAAAAAAAATGTTTATAAGAAATTTTTCATTGTCTAAGACCAGGTATCTCATTTTTCCAGGTTTTTACATTTACTAAGATTTAAACATAGTTGCTTCATACAAGAAAATGTTAACAGTGAACTGGTTGTGCATCGGTGGAAGGATAATTCACCGTTGAATAATAAGGGTACGTACCACCTAGGTCTTATCCAATCGTCCCTTGTGGTGTTTTGTTTTTTTAAATAATTTTTTGGTGGTAGTGGCCTTTATGTGACATTAATCTGACAACTAGAGGGGATAAACATGCGACAAAGCATCCAAAGACGGGATTTGAACTCAGGATAGCCACATTTAGGCCTTTAGCCTCCGTATATGTGGCGTCTGCTCTAACCTCGACGTTTTTAAAGCAAAATTGTTTCCTGAAAGCACCACTTTCACTCTCCTTGCTCATGTTTTCACTCATGTTTGTAACTCTGCCTTGTTGACTGCAGTACCAGACCATGTAAGGCGCTGCTTTGAGTCAAGGTCCTCTGTTCCATTCTTATGTCAAATCCAGGCTTCCACAGATTAGGATTGCTTTAAAGATGTTCTGAAACGGAGTTAATCGTAACTTAAGAGAAACAACTCACTCCATTCTGATCAGGCAGGAGACTCCCTTGTGTCTTACCAGGATCACAGAGCAGGTAGGCAAAGCTCCGGCTTGCCTTTGCATACCCTGTTATCCTATAGATTTGTTTCAGGATGTAAGTACAACAAACAATGTTCACCCAAGGGCAACCTGTTGCACTGCCTTTTGTGCTGACCAACACTTATGTTGTCTGTGTAATAAATATCGATTGTAACCGTCAACTAAGCAGCTGGATTTAAATGCACAAGCCAGACAGAATTCAAAGTCACAGGGCTTGTTTAATAAGCTAAGGTCAGCAAACGGGATGCCATTCAAACAGGCAGAGGTGTCCAAATCACGGGGCAGAAGCAGCAGAGCACAAACGGATCAAAAGAACATGAGGCACTCGCTATCGGAGAGAGAGAACGGGAACATAATAAGGGTGTGAACGTACAAGTCTGGGAGTAGGCGAGTCAGATCAAGCCTGACATGTGGCAGCGATGGGCAGCTATGGCAAAACTTTGCTTATGTCACCAATTGAATTTGCTACTCTCAGCGAGGCCTTTAAAACAGATATCAAACTCATAAATATGTCGGTGACATTAGTTAAAAGGTGTGTATAATCTAAAATCAACTTTTTTGAGTTTTACATCATGTTATAATGTCATTCCTTCATTAAAAACATACCTGGAGTGTTGCTTTGTTTCTTTCATACATGTTTGAGAAATCCAGTCCTTACTCGAGCTTCCGCCCCACAGAACATTCCTCCCACACGCAGCTCCTCCAGACTAGCGGCAGCAGCAATTAGCAAACCCCAGGTGGAACTGTGAGTCTACTGAGCTCATCATATAAACTACTTCTCAGTCCAACCGTCCTAAGAATGGTTGTAAACAGCAATAAAAAGAAGCATTGTTGCAATGACGTGCTTGAAGGGGGCGTGTCAGACAGAGCAGGAGGTTCTTAAAGAGGCAGAGGCGAATTTTAAGGTGTCAAATTGCAAAGTCAGATTTCTTTTAACTTATTTTTGATATACACAGAATTTTTATAACAATGAAAGGTACTCGTTTGTGCTATAAAGTGACTGGAAAATACCCCGCTTTATAAGAGGATTTAATGTTGTTTAATGTCATTAGTTTTAAGCTTACAATGAAGTTATATTTATGTTACACAGCTGAGATAAATACATGCGTATTAATGTCAGTACAGCAATAGCAACGTGTCCATTATGTACTGAAGTCTCAAAGCTTGTATTTTGCATAAATCTTCAGCAGCACAACTCTGACTTCCACTGCCAACTTGACTTTAGATCTCAGCACGTCTTAATTTTTTCTTCCAACAATAGCTTTACTCTACAGGCCAGCTTTTCATAACGTACAATTAGCAGCGGTTCGGTGAACAGACTCTCACCATCTGAGTTGAGGATCTCTGCAGGTCCTCCGGGGTTACCACGGACCCCTTGGCCTCTTTTCAGATTAACGTCCTCCTTGCTTAGCCTGTTAGTGTAAGAGCAGACAGAGGTTTCCCTCAGGAAGTACGTGAAATGAGGTGAACAATAATGACTTCAGGAAAACTGTGTTTCTGTCTTTTGCTAAGCTGCAGAAGATTACAGGTTTGTCAAGAGTTCAAGCATCTGCAAATGTAAAACCCTGAACAACAGTTTCAGGGCATTTTGTTCGTTTACATTTAACACCACTCATACCCAGCCAGCTGCGTGCTCCACATCTTGAGTGTGCAAGTCTGCAAACAAATGCGAATAAAAGTGGCAGCTGCCTGTAGGTTGTAGGTTCAATTCCAGCTTCTCCCTGCCAGATGCTGATGTGTCCCTGCAAGGTACTTAATCCTAAATTGCAGACCGATTGATCAATCAATCAATCAATCAATCAATCAATCAGGTTTATTTTTATAGCACATCTCAACAACAAGGCAGTTCAAAGTGCCAAACACAAAAATACAAAGGCGTATAAAACACTTTACAGTCAACAGTTGAACTGTGTATGAATGTGTGTGTTTGTGATTACAAATGGGTGAATATGGCTGTAGTGTTTAGCGTTTGACTGGTCAGTATGACTGGAAATAACTTCAGTCCATTCACAATTTAAAAAGCAAGAAGAACAGGGACTTGCTGAATGTAGACATAGACACACTGCACGCTTTCCAAAGTTTCATTTGTGAAAACTGTAAAAACGACGTGCCATTATTTTCACCGTAGTTATTTGCAGCTTTGGGTTGGTTTATCACAGTAACACCAATTGAAGTTTGTGGAAAAAATGTGAAAAGGTTTACACCACCTGCATATTTTTGCAAGACACACACACACACATACTGTATATTCTCAATTTGAAGATTTAAATCAAACAGATTCCAACAGCCACCCGTGTATATCCTCAACAGTGGACATAATAACTGCATCAAAAGCCATACATCCATGGTACCATCATGTGATTTTGCAATGAATAACAAAGCTTTTCCTATTCACCATAAATTAGTACCTCATTTCAATAATGAAGTATTGTCAGCCGAGTCTTAGTGATACTAACAACCCTGAGCTTACTTTGTATGCTCTGCTTTTCACCAGTCTGATGGTTCATGTCACTGATTGTTGCTGTGCGATGCTAGTTGTGTTTGCCACCACATGCTGCTGTGGCTGATTATTCTGTTGTCTCCTTCCACCATCACAGCTTCCTTCCAATTTTTTCTTTTTTTTGTATCATACTTGGTAGCATCATGTGCCTTTCCAATCATGTCTTTTTTTTCACGTCTCATTAATTGTTTCCTGCTTTCTGTTCCGGGTACCCCCCTGGGATCAATGATGCAGTCCGCAGTTTCACTCTGAGGCTTTGGCATCCTTTGGGTGAGGCGGCCGCTTCCAACTGAGTAACCATTTGTTAATGTGAAGGATTGGTTTTCTCCCTGATTGCTCAGTAACAGTTAATGACTGTCTCTGGAAACAGAAAACTTATAGCTGACACTTTACAAATACAGGTTGAGGCTAAGAAATGTAAAGATTCCAAAAATAAAAATACATATTTATATGTTATGTAAAACAAAAAAAATATATACAAATACAGCATTAAATATCAAAATTAAATTATAGGTTCATATCTAATTTACTTGTTTTTAATCGAAATGCAAACTAACTAGTTTGCTCCTTGCTCTACTGGATAATGGTAGGGGAATTGCTGTTTTACCATAAATGATTCCAGCTTTCTCAATAATCAGTGCGACAATCGAAAGAAGAGCTCTTTTTACAATTATGTCTTAATGGCTGAGGACATTAAATGCTGTGTTAGTCCTGCTTGAACTCAGCACCGCCTTCAATACTGCTGACCACTCAAGTTTGTTCAAGAGGTCAAAGGTTCTGGCTGGTTTTCTTCCTGTCTGTCTGATTGGACGTTCTGAAAAAAGACAGACAGATTCTCACTGGACTGCACTAGTTTCTGGGGTTCCGCAAGGGCGAGTTCTCGGGCCATTATTATTTTCTTTTAGTTGGCATTTTCCTGGTTTTTCTTTTTGTTTTTGTTTTTTATCTCATACCCCATATGCATATCACATCCAGTTGTGACATACATCTATTAAACAGCACAACCTGCATAGGCTGTCCTCCTGCATCCAATGTTAATCTGAATCAGTAACTGGCTCTTCCAGTTTTAGACACAAATCAAACAGAAACCCTCGTATCAGATCCTCGTCACCTGATTTCAAAAAGCAATTAAACTGTTGTTTCTTTTGGGAATCAAATCTTACAAAACACAAAAATGCTAGTTACATTTGGCTCATCATTAGGCTTTGACTCATTCACTCAGAGCCATTTTTCATCCCCATTCTTTAATTTAAGAAACATTTTTAAAATACAAGACGTGGCCTTCCGAGCAGACCGTGAACATTACTCATGCATTTGTGTCGTTGCGCGTAGATTACTGTATTGCTCTTTTTACTGGTCCAGACAGAAAATCAATTAATTGTCAAGACGTGACTCTGCCTGAAGCGCTCCGAAATGTTAACGGTACCTCCAGTCAGAGGAAACTTGTTTTGCAACTGAAAGATGACTTCAAACCGAAACACACCAGGACTAGTGTAGCTCATTCTGGACTCAACTTTATCTTTTTGATATCCAGATCAAACCCTGTCGCTGTCAGAGCAGCTAAATATATTTAATGACCTAATACAATTGTCAGCTGACATTCCTAACATGTTTGAAATTTGGAAACTTAGCAGTGCAAGTATTAACAAAAGCAGAAGAGAATTGCTGGACTCAGTACCACCAATGGAGCCAAGGTCTTCACTATATCGGTTTTTGCCATCTTTTGGCTCTGTTGTTGTAAATCTTGCTCTCCTGAAACATTGCAAACACTGTGCTACCCAAGGTGGATTAAAAAACGTTCCCCATCACCAGTATGCTGTGTAATTTGACTGCTATTGGGTTTTATACTGATATTTGGAGCAGGGAGTGTTGCCCTGTTGCACTGCTTAGCCTCAAGTGCACTGGCTCAATTAATCATTGGGGGGTGCGGGGTGCAGGCTGTGCGTGAACATCATACCAGAGAGCATGTGTAGCATTTGTTGCTCCATACGCATGCTTCAGTTGATTTGAATTAGACCCTCCTCTAACGATGCAGGATCACAAAAACAGTGGCTACAAAAGGATGATGATTGCTTATTTATAGCACTTCTACATTCTGTAGAGCCACTAAGGTGTCAGTCAACGCATGGGGTTAATATCATTGGCAGTACGTCCTTTTCTGAAAATGTCCTGAAGGGCTGCTGACCACCTGTTTTCCTTTTGCCATAAAGTCAGATTGAGCCCCTTTGACAGCCAAACCTGGCTTCTTTAGGACTGGGTGAGCACGATTAGGATGCACGCACGCATGCATGACAGAGAGAAAAGCGCCACAGTGCCAGCCAGTTTGTGTAAATCCGGCCAAATGGAATGTGTTTTGCACTTTAGACCGTTCTGATTACGAAGCAACAAGCCCTGCGTTTCCTTACAGCAAGACCTGCTCCTGCTTCCTTCCCTCTCAGAGGATGACGCTGCACAAACACAAAATCTCCCCAAGTACTTCCCGTCTTGTCTCTAGTGCTAATATCTCAGTATGTTGGAATAAGATAAAAACAAGCTACAAGTAACTCTTCAGCAAGAAACACGGGCTTGTTTTAAGTAAACAATTTTTTAATATTGATGAAAAATTACAGTTTCCCCTGGCTGCTTATTTCACTCATAATATGGGAAAATGTGTTTTCATCAGTGAAATGCCAAAGGAGCTAATACTTTTTCATCAATATTAAGGAATTATTGACATATCCACTTGTTTAACCTTTGGTTAACAAATCTAAAACAGTTTTCAATCTCACTGTTGTTGTTTCTACCCGTGACTTTGTCGTATCCCTTGACAATTATATCAAATAATCATTGAATATAGCACATAAAATGAATTATACATTCTGTTTCTAAAGAAGGCGTCTAGCGGTAAAGACGACAATATCTGTCTGAGAAGAGAGCAACAGAGTGCTGTACAGTAAATTTTCTGGGTCGGATGAAAGCAGCCTCTCTGTCGGAGGAATGAGGGACACATCAGTCAAAACAACATGGCAGAATTAAAGAAGCAATATTCTTCTTTAATTCTCCAGCTTTGGAGGATTTGTGCTGAAGACTTTTTCTCGGGAGGATAAAAATGTGTTGTGTTGTTTAGATTTCCAAAAATGAGGAGTATCCTGTTGTTGATTGTCAATATGCACACAGATATTGGGCCTATTCACCAGTAAATTCAGGATCTTTAGTTGTTTTGTGTCCTCCTTGTGTGCTTGTCGTTAATCTCAATTGCATTATTGCAGCTTTGGATGTCTTTGCAGACATCAGATTGAGACTTTTTATCTGGAATAGTTCACTCTTGCGCGACAATGGAAATGTGGACCACTTTAAGTCGTGGTTTTGTCCATTAACAGCAATTAAACTAGCAAATTTATAATCCATAATGCAATTTGAGTTCCTGGTACTGGATCATAAGGTTCTGACATTTTTTTTGTCAGCTATTCGAGGTGAAAGGAAACTGTTTGAAGTTCTTTTCTCTCAGCGGAGGTTTGGCATCTTCTCTGGCATTCTCATGCATACGTTGTATGGGTAATTTGCACCTTTTGGAGAGCTTCTTGTAAGTGTTGTAATATAAAGTTCCCCTTAGGAAATGAATAATAATCCACATGCCCTGGGTGTTCCAGGGCTGCTTTATGCAAAGTGAACAGAACATTCTAACACTATAGAACTAGAAGAAGCTGTCAAGGGATAAGAGGAATATCACAAAAGTCCTGAAATCACTCAATTGTTCAGTGCAATCAAAAGAAAAGAAGGCGAAAGTGAGGAGCATCAGATTATGTAGCAAAGGTCCCTGGTATTTCAAAGAAGAGAACAAGAGTAGAGTAAGACTGACGGCTGCTTTGGTTAAGGTGGTGGTTTGTTGGGAAAGCAATTTATCAGTAAAAGGGAGCAAGACAAACTAAAACTAACGAGAAAAGAATTCAGTCTCATGGCAGTTCATTAAAAATTCATGAGGATTCATGTCAAAATAGAGCGAGTCAAAACGAAAAAATCAGATGGTCTTCTTGTTTTAAAACTAAATCAGAAAAATAATGCCAACAGTACAAAAGCGTACTTCTTCAATTTTTTTAAATTAAAATTTAAAAATAAATTTCACCTTGTAATGATAATAAAGTGAAATTATCTTCGGTGGAGTCTTCTTCTTTGGCAACGTCTGTAATTTCTGGTATCACTACATTTAAGAAATCATATACTTGCTGTGTAATAGATGAAACTCTGGATTTTTAATTATTTTGAATTTACTTTTGTTGTTGTTGTTTAGGGAAAATCAAAACCAAAAACAGAAAAAAACTTCTTTTTTTTTCAATTTTGTTTTGAAATAATGAACCATAAGATTACAATTCTATTCCACCCTACCTATAACTACTACAGTAAGAAATAAACAAACATTTATTTAACTTAAAAAAAATCAGACAGTGCTTCACTGATGTGCTAAATAATTTTTTTCTTATCCTAGCCATTATGCTTAAGATGATTGTCCTATGTTAAAGAACAAAAGCTGTAGTATTTATTGATAGTGGCAGTATAACAACCCTCTTCCCCCACAACCCCGTTAGCCAGACATTGAAATTCCCTGGACCTTTGGCCGAAACATTTGCAGCACAATTATAGAACTACTTCCTCTGCACTTTATCACTGGATTGGAGAAGCAAGACGAGTCAAACAAGACAGAGAGCCAGATCGTTCCTGAGAACAAACAACATGAAGAATCAATTAGGCAATAGAGTTTAATGGTCCTTTGAACTTCAGCTTGCCCTTGAATTAACTGCAGAAAAAAACCTAAATGCTTAAAATCTCAGCAGCATGAAGTCCGGTCAGCCTGGATATGATGTATTACAGACCCATGTACAGACTCACAAACTGCTTCTTTGTTGGGCCCTGATACAGAAGGTGTCACAAGAAGCCTAAATTACAAGGACATCTTGGAAGAGCGAACTTGAAAGGAAATGTCTCACTAACCTTGATGACTGACAGGATCGATTGTTGCAGACTTACCAGGGCGAATTTTGTCTCAGACAACTTAATTCCACCCTCTGCTTCTCCTGTATTTTGTTCAGTTTCATAATGTTCCAAACTTCAAGCGAATGTCAAGGAAACCTTTGAGCTAGCATAACGTAGATATGAAACTTTTAAAAGGCCAACATCAAATCAGAGCCCTCACTGCATGAGAAATTCAGAAAATTATCAATTTAGTGAATACTTGTCAGAGGAAATGTAATGCATTTGAAATGAATTGATCAAGGATCAAAGAACATTCAAAGCTAAAAAAAAAAAAAAAATCCTTAACTTTATTCTTGACAGACACTAAATGTATTCAAATCATATTTCATGCAAATTGCTTTATAATTCCTATGAAAATTCTAGCAAGATATTAAAATTGTGCTCGATAGCTTTTAAGTGCTGTGAAGCATGGGACTTAATTGTAGAAATGTGAGAATAATTTTCTAAATTAATGATAGCCCATTTTAAAAACGATTCGTTTCGGGTAAGGTATTTCCTGGTAGGTTTTTTTTTCTGTCTATTTCTGAGCCTTTACGTGTTTCCTGTCTTTTCTTTAATTTAGCAAATCAGCTAATGAATGCCATTCCCATTAGGAGAGTGAAGAAAAGACATAAATGACGGCCCTTTAAAAATCTCACAAAAAGTCATTAAACCTTTTAAATAGAAGAAAATGGGCGAAGGAAGACTTGAACAAAATGAGTTTGTTGAGAGGGAAAAAGAGAAATTTGATATAAAGAGGCATCAACATCAGGAAGATTGTGAGGCAATGACACTAATAAATGTACAAAAGTATGCAGCCATGTTGGTTCAATATGATTCCAGTTCACTATGTGTAGCTACAACAGCTTTTGTTTTTCTGAGAATGATTTCTATGTGGTTTAGGAGTGTGTTTTTCCAGAAATGTAATAGTCAGATCAAATACGTGTCAAGGGAACTTTGAAGTTTCCTTGACAAGTTTTCCTTTTCGTTGCGTTGGACAAAAAGTCCCGACTTGCTTCCTCCACTCTAATTTCTCCCAAAAGTGTTTTGTTTTGGGTTGAGATCTAGACTGTAATATTGAAAAAGGAACGAGACATCCCCAAACATAAATTGATAGTTTATCAAAAGTAGCAAGCTGAAGCCAGGTTTGCAGTTTAGCTAAATTTCTCCTTTGTCACAATCACGTATGTCCTCGTGAAAAACGGCAGCTTCTGCTGTTTGTGACTGCACCTGTAACCCGACAAACCTTAATTTGTGGCTTGTCCAAGTGTGTGTAGAACATGCATTCAAAGTGAAACAGGATCATTCCTGTGATTTCAGGTTCAGTTTCCATTGGTTACCAGAAGACAAGGAGCCCAGATGAATGTGACTAAAGAATGTAGAACCCAGGTACGTTTGCTCCTTTCATTCTAGTAGCAAAATGTATACAAAGTAAAACAGACAATTTTTTTAACTCGTCTTTATTTGAAAGATTAAAGATAATAAAAAGTGAATGCTGCTCTTCCATATTCTTGGTTCTGGGGATGCAGGATAGACTTGGACCAGAACACCTGAGTGGTCTGGAAGGTTTATACGTCAACAACTGGTTTTTATAGTATTACATGCTAAGCCATTCAGTGATTTATAAACTGAATACAAAAATACTGTAAAGTCTACTTCCCAAGATACAGGGAGCCAGTGGAAGGACTTTAGCACTGGGGTGATGGGATCTAGATTACAAGAGGCTAAAATATGTAGCAGGTAATAACATTCTATATCTAGTGAGGCACGTTACACTTTATCTATTTGTGCATGTGTGTGTATGTGTGTGTGTTCATGTGAGTCCATTTGTGTACAAAAAGAATATGAAAGGCAGCAGTGCAGCACACAACTGGGCAGTAACAGACAAATACTCTGATTTATGCGTATATCTGCGTATCATTTGGACATATACTGTAATATTGCTGCGGTTCTGCACACTCATTAAATGGCACATACACCAGACACAGCATGACCATTAACAAGACTTGTAGTTGATGCTGATCATCACTTTAGTGCGGTCTCCATTATCTCATGCGCTGTTGCTTCGTCCCTTGTTGTTTATCACCCTACCAGCTCCAGCCTATATTTAGATGTTCAGCCTCCCCTTCCCCACTTATTTTAGTTTGTTGCTCTTAAACCGTTTATCACATTCTCTTTCCTTTGTATGTATGGAGAGCCTCTAAATTCAAAATTAAAGTGTTGCTAAAAAAATCATTAGTATATATTCTATTAAATAAATACATGTTCCAAAGACAGTAAAATGTTCCTAAATAAAGTGTTTATTCTTTTCCCCCGAATACTTATTTTTTTTAATTTATTTTAAGATTGATTTATTTAGTAATTCAGATTTATTTACTTATTTAATAATGGAGTTTAATGGGCACTTCTTCTGTAGTTGTAGTTTGGATGTAGAGGAGGATTGCCTTGATGATGTATGGAATACATTTTGCTTGTTTTGTAGGAAAAGTTACTGTTGGCTCAGGAGCTCAACTAAAAGACTCAATTAAGGCAGCCCGAAATGTGCTTGAATATACGGGTTGTTCATGAGGTACGGCTTAAATCTGATTAGAGCTTAGATCAGACCCAAAGTCCAAATTAATAGACATTGTGGCTGAGCCTGATCTGACCCGACTGATTAGATTTAAGTGAACCAACCCAACATATTTTTTAAATTGCAATTTTACTGCTTTTGTTTTTAGACCACCATTTAAGTAAGCAATGTACATTTAAGTAAGCGGTATGTCCTCACGTACAGGTTCAGCTAAGATGGAGCTCCTATTTAATTCGATCAGAGCGTCAGGTAGTGTAGATACTCTTTCAGTTACAGCAACTTCATAAAATATAGTTACTGAATGTTTTCATATGTAAAGTCTTGTGACCAACACATGTATTGTGTCCCTGTTTTCCATTCTAGGTGGCTGGAATAACAACCCTTCAGCAAGGCAGTTCCAGGCTATCTTTTGCCGGCTGGGCAGGGACAGTGCTTCAGACACCAAAAATGGCTGCTTTGTGGGAACCATTGTACCCACAAAGTTTACTTAGTCCCGCCTGGTGGGGGCCCACAAACGCAAAATTGTGTTTATTTAATTAGATGCCGGGTTTGCAAAACCAGATTTGTGGGTCATATGGCAAATACAAAGCTGGCCTGACTGGTTTTGCATGAACGAGATGTGTCTAGAAGGAAAGTGAGGAAACCACACGCCTTGCTGACCGCTCATTATATCCAGCACGGCTGGAGCGCAGGAAGAATAATGGTCCTGGAACACAATCCAACCTGGACCATAGGCCAGAGGACCAACGCGGCCTTGATTTGGGTGTCCAAACTAGACACCTCCGGGTCTGAACGAGCGGTGAACGCTTAGGTTTCCAATTCTGTGGGGCAGTATGGCCTGTGCACTGCGCCCCCGCCGCGGATGGTTTTCGGACCGCTTTTCACATTTCTACGTGTACATAGAGAGACAGGCAATGTGGCAGCACAAAACAACACCGTGTCTCTGTCTGCTGGGGAAATGTCCTATGCTGAATATATGGAAGAACACGGCTACCCTTTCACCAGCATTTCAGCTGTTCTGTATGACCATAGCTATCTGCTGGCCATGTTTGGTGGTCTGTTGGAAAATGCTTTGGTCTACATGGCCGGATTTGTACTCCTGCAGATTTTTTGAAAACTGAGCTGTGATGTGTGTCATGTCAGCTTGACCCAGGATGCTGCACCATCATCATTTGATGAAAGCTGCTACCTTCTCACTCTGAGAAACAATGGTGGCTTAGTGATTCCCTCACAAGGGACAGTGAAAGTAGTGAGAGCTACAGAGAAAGTGATCCCTGGTGCTGCAACAAAGCAACCTCCAAAGCAGTCCTCCGTCACACACGTCGCCCGTGAAGAGATTGGAACAGAGGATGTTTTCCTGCTTGGCAAACACATCGAAGAGACACAATTTGGCATTGACGATCATCATTCCGACTTGGTGTCATTGGTTATGTCGGTGTTTCTGAATTGGAAGAATCACAGAAGAAGAAGTGTCCACCATCTTTTCTCCGACATCAACTTTTTTTTATTTTTTATTTTCTTTATTTAGACAGGTAAACCCCATTGAGATCTGGATGTCATTTTCAAGATGGACCTGGGCAGAAGTCTGCAATACAAATACTTAAAACTCTGTCCAGCTTATAATCACAGGTTCAGGGACTTCATCTTCAATATCTCGTTTTAACCCTCTCGCAGTGGGTTCCTCCTCCTGGATACACCACACTGCGAAAGTCACCTCTCTTGGCCTGCAGAAAGGCAGCACCAGAAAAAAATCATAGGCTGTTTCAGAGTTTGTTTCCGATCCTCGTCGGCCAATCCAGCACAAGATTGCCTCATCTGGCTCGTTTATTTGCGGGATCGTCTAAGACAGGGGTGTCAAACTCCAGTCCTCAAGGGCCGCTGTCCTGCAACTTTTAGATGTGCCTCTGCTGCACCACACCTGAAAATAATAATTAGGTCACTAGCAAGGCTCAGGAGAACCGATCTACACAGGGAGGAGGTAATTAAGCCATTTCATTCCACTGTTTTTTACCTGTGGCACATCTAAACACTGCAGGACAGCGGCCCTTGAGGACTGGAGTTTGACACCCCTGGTCTCAGACTAGCGACACACACAGCTGATGAGACAATTGGTCTGCACAACAGACACTTCAGATTGTCTATAACCGCCTACGAGAAGCCAACTTGCATGCTCGGCAAATTCCTCAACCTGACCCCGACCATGTTCAAGGGACTGTTAATGCGCTACAAATGGCCATACCACGATGCCGATATGAAGATCAGTAACTACTGAAAATATATTTTGAGTTTATCTATATATTGCATAACCCAAATGTTGATAAAACTCATATAGTTGACATTGGGTATTTATATTTTTGTTCAGTGTAGATTCTCCCTAGGCTTAATAAAAATGCTGCAGAAGCCTGAGCCTGACTCAACTATCAAGGAAATAATTCCGGCTCAACCAATTCGGCTTGGGCTGAGGCCATAAATCTAAAATCTGATGAAATAACTACAACACTACTTTTCCCTGTTAATGTTGCTTCTTTGAACAATAAACGGTCAGTGGGTCAGTCTCTGCATTGCCTTGTGATTGACTGTTGACCTGTCCAGGGAGTATCCTGGGTTTCTTCTTCAGTGACTGTTGGAGATAGGCGTCAGCCCTCCAGACACCCTACAAGGATACGCATATGTAGAAAATCAATAGACAGGTGAATGGAAATACGAATGCAGTATGTACATGTGCAAGAAGGAGGCTGCTGTGTTTGGATTGTTGCCTTTTCAAACTGTATCCAGCAGAGACACAGGAGTCAAGGCTCAACTACCAGGGAATCTCAGACAACGTCCCCTCCAGACCTCCAAGACTTGGCTGAATAAATCTGAAGCACAGTAACACTAAGACCATATCAGAAGAGATAGACATGGTGGACCACCGCCATGTGATTGAATGAACTTAAATTATGCATAGTATGAAAGGATTATAGAAAAAAGAAATAATCCATATGATTCTTTTGTCCCATTTCTCTTTTTAGCTTCCATCTTTTAACCTCTTCATAGCTACTTTATCTCACAAACAACGACTGCTTTTGTCTCTCTTTTCTCTGCCTGAGAGGATCATGAGTTTTAGGTGACCTACTTAACCGTTTGAAATCCCTTTGCATTGCTAACGAAGGTAAAATGTGAACAAAGGCTGTTTGGTGTGTTTACCCTACTGCTTCAAGAACCACTGAAATAGCCATATCAAATTTTTTTTTTATTAATTTCTTACTTTCTGAAGACACTGCCATTTCAAGGCCATTATTTTTGTGTTTTAATGATGTAAAATACTTTGAACTGCCTTCTTGCTGAAAAGTACAATAGAAATAAAATTGATTGGTTATTTGGATAATAACATTTTTTTTATTTCAGAATAACTATCCAATTTGATTGTTACATTTTTAATTCATTAAGAATAAATCAAACTTTCTGCTCATAGCATTTTATGAAAAGTTATTAATTGGTAAAATTATTTTGAGCTTTATGTTTAGTATTCCTATTGCTGATTTTACTGTTATTTTTGGCTATTGTGAGTTTTACTAACTTGCTTCTAAAATATTGAGGATAACACTGTCAGAGAGCCTTCTTGTTTCCAATTCCTGGGTTACAAACATGTGACCCGGATGGCGCAGGAAATTCAGATGGAGGTCCGGAAGTGGCTTTCTCTGATTCAAAACAAGCTAGAACAGACGAGGCATGTTGAAAAAAATTGTGTATATTTAGAATATGATCCATATTATCCCTGTAAAAAAGACTTCTCTTATAATATTGAGGATTTACCCAGTGTAGAGACCATCCGCACAACTAACTATCTGGAGCTGCAGACCTCATATTATACGATGAGCCAGAAGAAACTTTTCAAAAGCCTGGAGAATACAATTATTTAACTTCAGGTTGGGTCAAATTTAGGACTAGAAGAAGCATTAAATGGCTGTTGATTGGGTGAGTAGTGAGTTGTGCTATTTTAAGTAATTAGTCTATGATAACAATGCTATCGCTAACAACGAACTAACTTTCTATGTGCGTGGATCTCCTGGTAAATAATTTATTTAGCTTCTGTAAACCCAAATTCATGCTGGAGTGGTACGTTAACGTTGAGTCGCTGTTGGATTCAGGTCCAATGTAGGTCAACGATTCGCTCCGATCTACAGAGACTCCGTGTTCGTGTCTGTTCGTGACCAGACAGCATGTGGGGGAATAGTAACAGCTCACTGTGACTGTATGGCCGGATAGGTTATATTTAAATTATTTATATATTTTTTTCTTTTAAGAATGAAAGTCCCACTGAATAAACATTATATTTTCTGTCCGTGACTCGGGACTGAGCTAGCTGCTAACAATATTAGCACTCTGAGGACAACCACGCTAGGGCATAGAAATAACATATCTTACCTTTAGATATGAATGCTTGTCTTTTCTAAGTACCTGTCCGATAAAATATCTGAGAATACAATTTAAACGATCTGATCGTTTCTAGATAGTGGGCGCTGCAAACTCTGACATTGATAGTTCTTATTTCTTGAGTTAGATGCACTTTTTTTCTCAATGTGATCATCTGGTAAAAATCTTAAATTGTAACTGGTTACTCTGTGGTTGATTGGTTCAACAATAGCAAATGATTTAACTTCATGTAAGCTAACTTTCTGTCAGTAATGAATGTTTTCCACATGGAAGATTCTTGCTGGCGTATACTCTACATGTAGACTAACCTAGAACTAAATTGGTCCAGTAAAACATGTTAATGGCACTTACATTATAGAGGGCATCTGTAAATTAAATTTAATGTAATTCAGTGATAATGTCCAGGAGTAAAGCTCAAACACATTTTTCTACCATCTCTTGAGCATGTGCTCTTGGGGTTTGGGGCAGTACCTTAAAGGTCCTATAAAAATGGTGTGATTACAGCTGGAGTCAAGGCAATCATGTCCTAAGATATTGAATAGGGAATGCTTGTGTGTGTGTGTGTGTGTGTGTGTGTGTGTGTGTGTGTGTGTGTGTGTTGTTGTGATAGGATGCCTGTTCTGCCTCCACATTATTGCACTTTGTGGACTGTGAAATGGCAGGTTAATGCGAGCTGTTCCCACCTCATCTGGTCCTATACAGAAATGCATGCATCACACGTACATAAACACATGATCTCTTTGGCTGGGTTGAGACCGACAAGACAAATAAGGGTCAAATCTGGAAATGCTGTATTGCGGTCACACACCTGAGGTTTATTCCTGCCTGAATGTTACATTTGACAATTCAACTACTTTTTTTAAAAAAAATAGCAATTTTTAAGATTTTTCAAGCAGAGGTCAGCTCCTTTTAAACAGACTGTTGATCTAAATAAATAAATAAAAACATTTTATGTTGACCCTCAACTATTAATTTCTGATCCACTTACCCTTGAGTATGAGGTTATCTGTTTTATATGTGAAACATTTTACTACTGAACCAGAACAAAGAGCAAGCCGATGTAATAAGAGGGACACTTGAAGTAGTATTTCGACAGCCCTCATCGCACATATAGTCATAACATAGCACTGTAAGTGTAAACTAGAGAGAACCATTCCTACCATAATTAAAAATAAATACAGGAATAAATAAATGACTTGTTAAAACATTTGCAGTACTAAAAAGCAGCTTGAAAGATAAGTTTGTGCCATTAAACGCGAGAAAATGCTAAAGACTTAATTGATAAATCAATAACAGTAGGCACGTTTTAATTAAATTTTTAGGTGTAATTTATCTTTGTGCTTTTATGCATTTTTTGTTTAAACCTATAACTTTCAATCACTTTTTATTTTTGTTATTTTACAAGTTATTTTGTTTTAAGCGTTAATTTAGAACTGTCTCTCTCCATTCAGGATCTAGTGTCATGAGACGACAGTAGGGTTGCCACCTGTCCCTTAAAATACGTAATTGTCTCGTATTTGGCTGTTAAATGTTGCGTCCTGTATTGAACCAAAATGGGACGCAAGTTGTTCCGTATTTCTATAAATGTCCGGAAGACACGCCTATCACACATCAAGACTAATTGTAACAATAATGACCAAAATAAAACGCAGGATATATTAAGGTCAGCTAAATTGTCGTGGTGTGAGCTAAAGGACCCCCAGAACGCTACGGACTGACGCGCTTGTGGTTGCCTAGAGACGGACACTACGCAGCCACGGTGAGCTGCTATCGACAGCGTCTTTTTAAAACGTCCTCAACCCGAATCTCCACCGTCCTTAGAACCAAAACCTCTCGTAAAGATACGGATGTGAGAGGGAAGACTCAAATCCCAGGCTGAATATGTTAGTGAAGATGAATACAGTCGATTAAAACAAATGTGTTTGTCCTGGCGCGGTGTGTAGTGCTGCATGATGTCAGACAGAATGGATCAGGAGAGAAACTGCAGACCCGGTTAGAACCTAAAGAACCAGACAGCAGCGTCCTTCATCCCTCAGTCATCTCCTGAGGCTGATATGGTACAGAACATTTTGCTATGATTGATTAAGTTGCTTATTGTGGTTTTAGTAAACTGTTATGGTTTGATTATTAGATAATCAATTATTTGCTTATTTAATCTATAGTTGTATCAGCCAAAATAATACAAATGGCCATTTAAAGAACAAATCATATTAAGAGATTAGCAGTAAATACATAAATATATCCTACTTTAAAAAGATTTGTTAGTGCTTTCTGTTTGTTTTATTAAGAAATGTTGACATATTAATTCAGTGTTCAGTGGTCATTTAATGTATTATTAATGTCAGACACAGACCTTCTGCCCAGGGGCGGATCTAGATGGGGCCCAGCAGGGGCACAGAAGAAATTATGCTAAACAAATGTCTTTTGTTAATATTCAGAGGTGGATTTTTTTTAACTTTCACAATTTTATTTTAACAATGAATTAAAAAATTATAGTGCTGCACTTTTAGCTGCTGTATTGAGACATGATCATACTTTCCATCTGCTAGATCAGGATCTGTAACCTGGATCTCTGGAGACACAAGTGGCTCTTTAGCTCACTTGATATATCAAATGATGAAATATTGCTCTGTTTTTTTTGGTTCATTGTTTTTTAAGTGTCGCCATGGAAAAACACTGACTACCCTGGCCCTCGTGGTAAATTTGGTCTAGAACCAACCTCCAAACCTAACTCCTCCCTTGTATAAATATTTTGGTAATACTCTTTACAATACCAGAATTTTCACATAACTTTTATACTTTTGGAGCCCTGTTTGAGGACACATTGTGATTATTAAATTAGGTATTATGATCAGTTACTCGAGCAGTTTACCAAATACATTTTACACTTGCTTAATTAAACATGTTTAACTGATTGGAGTACAATTTTGGAGTACTCTATGTATAAATGATTGCTCTCTGGATCACTTTTTTAAAGGTTTTGTTGTCTATAGTTGCCTTTATTTGGAAGTAGTTTGACAGGAAAGTGAGAGAGGCGGAAGACATGTGGCCTGCGACCACCGCCACGATGACTAAGGCCTCAATATGTTGTGCTTTGCCCCTGCGCCATCACAGCACCCCCTCTGGATTACTTTTTAAAAACAAAAAACACTGCCATAAATATTGTCTATCGCTGCAGCAGCCATCCCACCCCATGAAAGTAGGGTGACATGCAGTGGTGGGCGTCCCTTATTTTGATTTCTGAAAGGTAGCAACCCTAACACCAAGGGATCATGAGATAAACCTGCAAATATGAACAGTCGAGAACCTGAGCATTTCCTTACACCAGGATGGTGAAGGAGGTGAAAAAGACATCTGGAGGGCACTATAGAGTCAACAATAAATGTAACTGAGGAATTTTATTTTAAATATGCCTGATTTTTCTACATCAAACAGCTCCTATAAACCTGTCAGAATGAATCCAGTACTTACTGTTTCTACATTTTATTAGATTTCCTTAAGATGGATCAACAGTTGAAGTATAAGAATACACGAATTTCACAAATCTTGCAATGTTCAGGAAAGTGTTGCATTTATATTTATCACCCCACCTAACTATGATGCTCCAAAATAAATAAAGTTCAACCATTTTAATTTTTCTTTTTTTTTAACTTCAGTTGAAAAGCTGGAGTCAGATTAAACGGGAAGATGGGTGAAGCTAAGTACAAATGCACGCCACACTGTTCAGATTTTTTTTTATTGGAAGATAAATGTTTTAAAACCACGTTTCATTTTATATTGTAGTTGATGATCAAATATTTTCTCACTCATAACAACCAAACCAGTTTTTTGCTTTATGTGCGGAAATTTTCCCCCAGACATGTTTGCTAATAATCAATGAAAATATCACATTTAGAAACGGTAATTTTTGCTTGTAGGTGCATATTTTTTGTAATGGACAAAATAGCACAGATCTTTTGTATTCTCCTGATAACATTTATAGGAATTAGACTAAATTTCTTGACTGCACGGACTCGTGATGATCGGAACCTTTCGAACACAGCGTATTTGCACGGGGAAGAAGTAGATCCGAACACCAGGCTCTTTACAGGCTGATGGAGCTTAACGGTATGATAGAAAAACAGAGAAAATAACCGGACATTTCATTGATATGTCTTTAAGCTCAATAGTTTTTTTAAAATTATGGAACATGCCAAGTGCCAATTTTCTTAATTTGATGGAGAATATTAACATCGATTTGCCAGATTTACCAAGCTAGCTCTGATAAATGCTCACATATGGAAGCCTTCTGTGCTACGGAAGGAGGAAATATAGAGATGTCAGAGCTTTAAATCTGTTTTATTTTTCTGTTTAAAGACTAACTGATCTATTTGTTTAATTTCTTACATCAC
>NW_015116124.1:0-30862 GCF_001443285.1 Poecilia latipinna
TGAGTCACAAACAAAAACTTAGAATAGCAAGAAAAGATTTATGACAAGCACAAATAAGTTTGTTTTGCAAAAACGAAGTTAACTTCATGAGTCAAAAATGTTTGATTAATTTTTTTTATTTTTTTATTTTTTTATTTTAAGCAAAACTCAGTAGGCTTTTCTCATGGTGATATGCATTAACAGTTCAATTTTTGCTTTTTTTATTTTTTCTGCAGTTCCACATTAAAGTTTGATGCAGCTTTGCTTTCCTGAATGGACCATCTTCATCTTCACTGCAAGTGTAGCAAACAGGCAGCTCTTTTTGCAGATTACAGTACACTAAAAGGTTGCATTGTGCCCTTGTTTATATTTTTAATAGTGTAATTCTGCAAAATATGTCTGGTGGTCTAGCTCTGATTTACATATTCTGCTAAATTGCGGGTTTGAATATTGCAATACTTTCCTATAACAAAATAGACCTGCAAAAAGAAATTACTAATAAAATATCTTACATATGCATAGTTGTATGCTCTATATAGAGATGTTTGTTAGCTTTGATTGTATATCTCACAATTTTGTAATTTATCATTGTTTATTAAACTCTGAAAGCTGTGAGGCTTTATTCTGTCCGTTGTGAAGGCGGTAAGATGTGCCCTTTTTTTGTTGTTGAGCACCTGCCCCTTCAGTGGTCTCTGCACGGCCCTGCTCAGGAGTCATGGAAATGAAGCCAAGGTGTAACTTCAAACTGGGAGATTCTCTCCAGCCTACCTGCTCCATCTTATCACCACGATTGAACCAGTTGTCCTTCATCAGATGACACAACTGTGACATCAGGTTCTGTTTCAGTAAACTAATGGAAGCTTATTAAAGTAAATCACAGCATCTTCAGTAGGAATTCTTTTGTTTCTTTTATTTGAAGAGGTCCAGTCTACAGTCAGTCCACCTGCTCAGGATTTCTATCCCTGACCAGGACAGGATCCTGTTGGTTGTCAGAAAAAATGTCTTAGAGAAAAGATTTTTTTTTTTACTATTTTGCTAAATAGTTTAAGGACTAAGAGATTAGTTGTTAGTTTTCAGATATTAGCTCACACAAGGTGCAACAGTTAGCATGTTTCACCTGAAAAAAAGCAGAAAATTATGAAATGTGTTTGACAGCTATAGGTGCTAGATTGTAATGTCACCAAATATATGTGAAGCAAGGGTTCATTTTAATTTTTTAATTAATTTTAATCTAAATCTGTGTTTACACAAAGTCAGAAAACTAGTCACTTCACACAGAACCCTCTTCTTGGTCCCGATCACACCATTCTGGTCGTGGCCCTTCACAGCAGGTCGAGAGGGCCTGGAGCCTGCTCATTGCTATCACTTATTGCTTTAATCCTTCTGCTCACTGTGCTATGGATAAGCCCGGAGTGAAAGGGGCCCGCAGGGCCACGCTGACTAACTTCACAGACTCCAGTGGAGCTTGACTTCCCCGGCTGCTGGTCAGTCCTGCATGAGTACACAGGACTGCTTTCTGAACAAGGGAGGTTTTTTCTCTGCCGCTTTTGTAATTTTAAAATTTCTCCTTGTCTTTCTCCTGCTGCAGGACATTCTAATGTGTTTAGGAAATGCTGGCTGAACGGTACACTGGATAATATGCAACTGATGCGTACTCTTACTCTATGAAGTGGGGTTGTGATGAGAGGTTATGATTAGTCAGTATCTTCCCTGCTGTAACAAAGGTTCGAAATGAGATTTTTCAATTAGAGTCAAACATTTACACATTTTGATGTTTGCATCTGTTTTGCAACAATAATGTTTTGGTTTGTCCTTGAATAACTCTTACTAAAAGACATAGACAATTATTGAAGTTAATGATTTTAAATACAATAAAAAGTAAGGCCACTACCTGATGATCATAAATTAATAGCCAAACAGCTCTTACTCTCACTTGTAGTTTTATGATTACCTGCCTGGTGGAGTATGATATTACAGAACAAAAAAGGTGAATTTTCAAACTGAAAGCCTGATTTATAGAATAAACAAGTTCTCTCCAAAATATAAAAATTGATCAGTGACATTCAATTAAACACAAAATAATAAGAACCTAATCAAACTGACTAAAAAAGTAAAAAGGGTGAAAGAATAACAAATATGAACTATTAGTAACAAACAAACAAACAAACAAACAAACAAACAAATAAACAAATAAATAAATAAATAAATAAATGAAAAACAACAGTTCAGCTTTGATATGTATGTTTCAAGAAGCGATGTGTATTATGAGGGAATTTAGCTCCCAGATTAGCTTCTCATGTGACAAAGATCACCAGCTGATCACCAAGGACCCCTCACACCCCACAAAAAAACTATTTCTACCCAAGAGCTGTTTTTACCCTGAACACAGCTAATCCATCTATAAACTGATCATTTATGTATTCATTTTTCTTAATGTCCCAGTTGTTATGTATTTCTACAATATTTTTATATTTTTATTGACATATACTTATTATTCTATTCAATTTTTTTGACTTGCCTTTGAGAGGAGCTGTTTTAAAATTTCATTGGTCATTCTATTTATTTGACACTTACTGTGGACCATTCTGATGAACACTTTCTAATTGTTTTAAGAAGGATGTGGTTAGAGTGAATCCAAAACTGTGTTTTTCTTTTGACATAATGGATCAGAATGGATCCTATTGGAGCGAGTGAAGGTTGATGAATACTTGCAGTGAAGGTATTCATCAAATAATGCTGGGTCCTCTTCTCTCCCTCTTCATACTGCTGTATTACTGTGCTACACCCCCAACCTCTACGTTTTCTTATTCGGGTTTTCTTAATTAATCTCTGTTGTAATAAATCCTTTGGGTAAACATTGCATGTGGCAAATGAATCTATTCTGTTCACAGTCTTCAAAACCAGAAACAAAGAAACTGTCTTTAGCTACCAGAAGGATACGTGTGATAGACGGCAGAGTGAACATTTAATTGTCACCTAGACTTGAGTGATTTAAGACGTTTGTGTCCAACCAGACTGTCCAAGGTTATGTTACTGTGATCAACACCTTTGGTTTATAGTTCACAAACTTCAACTCAATTTATTTATGTCGTCACAAAAATTTTAATTTTACATTTGATGAAGCAGGTGTTCATTCACATTGACTAAATGAAGTAAATCAAACAGCTTTTTTTTTGGTAAATATTTAATAAAATCAGTTGCATGAGAAAGGATTGCAGTTTCACTGGTGGGTTCCTTCAAAACATTACCATCAGTAGCAGTACTTCTTCTCCACTTTAGGAACACGATGATACTCTGGAAATGTCCCATGTCTGGATTCTTCCCAACTCCACAATTCACATTACTTCTGTGTTCTAACAGTTCCTGAAAGGTCAAGATGAGGATCATAACTGTCACTAAACAGTTCTGATTCATTCCAGACCTTTTTAAGGGCCCTTTGATGTAATTTGAACATTTTATAACAACACAGTTTAGCCCTGCAGTGATCTAAAGTGTTTGTATTGTCCTGAACACAGGGTACCTGCTCTCAGAAGAAGGAATGGCCGTTAATCCAGGGCACAGAGCCAGACAGCCAAGGTGAATGAACAAGAAGGAACAGAGAGGACAGCTCGGTGGGGAGGGGGGAGGGGGGCAGAGGATGCAGACTGCTGAGATGGGATGAGGACTGCCTGGACTCAAATGTTACTTCAAGGACTTCTTCCATCATGTGTCAGAGTCCTGGAGAGAGAAACTTGCTGACAGCAGGAAAATCCACTCAGTCCGGTCAAAGATCTCTTACAGATTTTCTGCAGGTCGTGTCAGTCAGTGACTGACTGGAGAAGAATATCAGACTGTGTGGCAAACTGGAACTAAGATCCCACAAGTTTAAAGGCGTGAGGTGACGATCTACCATCATCAATGATAACCCCACACCCCTCCACCAGTACAACCAGTATGAGTCTACATCCCCCCACTGGGCTCCTTCTGGAGAAACAAGAGGTACTAACCCAGCCTCTGTTTGAAGATTACAGTTAAATCAGAGTAAACCTCCAAAAGGTTTATGTCAGTAATTCAACTCAAAAAGTAAAACTCATATTTTATCTATTAATTTCATGGTGATCCATTCAAAACATGTTTCTATACATTTTGAAGGCTAATGTTATATATAAAAAAGATATTAACCCCGAATTGTGAGCTTACTAAATGTGTATCCAAAGTATATGTACAGTACATGCACATGGTCTGGGCTCCTTTTGCTTGAGTTACTGTGTTAATGCGGTGTGGCATGGAGGGGGTCAGCCTGTGGTTCAGCTGACTCTCCTCGTTTCCTTCAGACTTTGGTTTCTGACTGCAGCTGCAGTCAGCACCTTGTGAATCTCCCCAAACTCTCAAATGGCTTTTGCTTCACAATCTCACCGAAGCTGCAGTTATCACAGTTGTTTGTGTCCCTTTTTCAACCATGCATTTTCCTTCCACTAAACCTTTCTTAGCATGCTGTGGACAAAGAACTCTGTGAACTTCTTTAGCAATGACAGTTTGTGAGCCATGGTCAATTGAGGATGGAGAGCCTCTGTTGGACTATCATCAAATCAGGATATTTCTCTTTGATTATGTAGATTAAGGTTCTCAGTTTATGATCAATTGAATTTATGGTTTTCATTAGCTGTCAGCCATAATCAGCAAAATGACTTTACACTGTCAATTAACACCAACTATAAAAATAACTAATGAAATCTAATATTGATTATCTAGTGTTGGGTGTTTTATTATTGACATATTCTAGCACATTAAATGTTTCCCCCTGTCGTTTCCATAAATGATCAACTTTCATTCAGATGAAAGCTTTCAGAAACCTGAAGTCTTTCTCTCCACACCTGTGAGCTTCTGCCGCCATCTGTTGGTTGTCATAACTCACAGCAAGTGTTTTCATGTGGCTGATCTGCTCTACACCCCAACTACACCATTAGTAACATTTGAACTAAATTCTGTTTTTAAATCCTGTTAAACTAAAAGCATTGTCCTGATCTACAGTTGTCCTTTCAGGGAGGATTTTCTGACTTAGGGTACAGCAAACTTCAAAGATTACTAAATATTTGGGTTTGCATTAAACTTTAATGGTTAAAGTTTGGGTCTGTAACCTGCAATGGCTCCTAAGACCTTCCAGAATGGCTGTTGATAACATACATGTACAGGTGCTGGTCATAAAATTAAAATATTATGAAAAAGTTATGTCAGCAATTCCAGCCAAAAAAGGGAAACTTGTATACTATATCCATTTGTTACACAGACTGACATATTTCAAATGTTTATTTCTTTTAATCTTGATGATTAAAACTGACAACTAATGAAAACTACAAATTCTTTATCTAATAAAATCAGAATATGATTTAAGACCAACACAAAAAAAGGATTTTTAGAAATGTTGGCCACCTGAAAACTATGAACATTAAAAGTATGAGCATGTGCAGCACTGAGTACTTAGTTTGGGCTCCTTTAGCCCAGTTACTGCAGCAATGCGGCGTGACATGGAGTCCATCAGTCTGTGGCATTGCTCAGGTCGTGCTAGTGACCCTCAGCTCTTCTGAATTGTTGGGTCTGATGTATCACATCATCTTCCTCAGACCAGAGATTTTCTATGGAGTTCAGGTCAGGTGAGTTTGCAGGCCAGTTAAGAACAGGCATGTCTTTGTCCTAAACCAGGTCCTGGTAGCTTTGGCTCTGTGTGCAGGAGCTAACTCCTGTTGGGAAATGAAATCTGTATCTCAATAAAGTTGGTCAGCAGCAGGAAGCCTGAAGTGCTCTAAAACTTCCTGGTAAGCGGCTACGTTGACCTTTAACCTCAGAAAACACAGTGGACGGACAAACCGTCACTGACTGTGGAAACTTTGACTGGACCTCAAGCAACATGGATTCTGTGCCTCTCCTCTCTTCCTCCAGACTCTGGGGCCTTGATTTCCAAAAGAAATGAAGAATTCACTTTCATCAGAGAACATAACTTTGGACCACTCAGCAGCAGTCCAGTCCTTTGTGTCTTTAGCCCAGCTGAGATGCTTCTGATGCTGTTTCTTGTTCAAGTGGCTTGACAAGGAAAAATGACAGCTGAAACCCAGGTCCTCTGTGTGGTGGTTCTTGAAGCTCTGACTCCAGCTGCAGTCCGCTGTCTGGGAATCTTTCCCACGTTTTTCAACGCATTTTGTTTCACAATCCTCTTCAGGGTGCGGTTACCCTGATTGTTTGTCCATCTTTTTCTTCCCTTCACCTCTCTATGAATGTATGTGGACACAGAGCTCTGTGCACAGCCAGCTTCTTTAGAAATGACCTTGGTGTCTTGCCCTCTTGTGCAAGGTGTCAAAGGTCATCTTTTGGACAACTGTCAAGTCAGCAGTCATCCCCATGATTGTGTAGCCTACAGAACTGGTCTGAGAGACAATTTAAAAACCTTTGCAGGTTTTTTGAGCTAATTATCTGATTAGTGCGTGGCACCAGGGGTCTTCAATATCAAACCTTTTCACAATATTCAAATTTTCTGATACTGAATTTGGAGTTATTAGTAGTAAAGATCATCAACACTAAAAGAAATAAACATTTGAAATATCTTCATCTGTATGTAATGAATGAATATAATATACAAATTTCACTTTTTGAATGAAATTACTGATTTAAATAAACTTTTTTCATGACCAGCACCTCTAAGTGCAGGTTTCAGATTTGTAGCATTGAATTTCATTGACAGAATGACTCAAAAAGTACTAAAAATATATTTTTGATATATTTTCTTGGGTTAGAAACTATGTGGAGTTCCTTTTTCATTTGAAACAAACCTCATGGTGTGTATCCATCCTATTTTACCAAAAGTTCTGTTGCTTTTTTATTTTAAAATGTAAGAGAAATAAAATGGGGCTTCTTTAAAAGTTTCCTACAGTGAATATGTATATAAAAATAGATCTAAGCTATAAGTAGTTAACAAAGCTAAATGTGGAAGAGACTCCATAACAGTAATCTGATTACTGACAGAAGTTGGGAACTAAAGAAAACTCCAGAACAATACTTCATAAAAAAATATACACAAGTCTTCAGTTTACAAAATGAAAATTAAGTTTAGTTTGTGAAACACACACACACACACCCTCATTTGAACCATTTTAATGACCATACCAACATAATTATTTTGGGTATTAGAAATAGTTACATGGAAAAAAACAAGACAGACATCTCCAGGTGTGTGTTCAGCTTCAGTCGGGTTTTGTGCTGTTGAGTGAAACAGCAGAATGGAGCGGTGTGCAGTACTGCAGAGGAACATCCAGACCCACAACAGGCCCCACCACACTCAGCCATGACAGCACATAGTTCACTGGCCTGTTGGCATGGAAACATACAAGTCAATGGGTTAAAATGGTTTCAAACTGATGAAACCTCATTATTATAAAGGAAACTGAAAGCTTTTATTCTTTGATCATTACTTGGCCTCATATTGAAATATTTCCCATCATAAGTCCCCAAAATAATTGTTCCTAAAACCAGTCAGTCTGAAAATCAGACTGACTGGTCTGAACAGGTCTGAAAACTCCCTCTTTACTTCATAAGTATTACATTTACTCACTTAGCAAAGGTGTTAGGACTTTTGTTTTAACAGCAACATAATTTATCCTGACTGAAGTTCCTGCAGGTCACCTTCAATATGCTGCACTCCATCAAGAAAGCTCAAGCAACACTGACACCACATGCACTTAAACCTACGCAGCTTTATTATCTGACTCAACACACACAGCTACAGGATTTATTAAAAACACATCTTACATCATGTTTTCTGTTTTATTACTGAAAAGTTTAAGGAAGTTTGATGCAAACAAGGATTTCATTTCAGCTGAGCAGGAAGTGAGGGAGGAAGGTGGAAGTGAGGAGTTTGGTAAAGTGGACAGGAAGAGCATAGAATCATCAGCAAAATGTCATCATCTTAGTCGTTCTTAAGCAGTGGGCCTTTCTTGGATTGAGAACTAGGAACTAGGTCATGACCCTACCTGCCTTGATCTTGAGCAGCCTGCAGCATAAGTCCCATGAACTCCTCTGTTCTACATGGGTGAAGGAAAAAGAACGGCTGGCCCAGCAAGGGGTGCTCCTGTCACACACACTAAGAATGAGGTTTCAGCAGAGCTTCACAGAGACCTCTGGGCACCAGGAGGAGGTTAGGAGTTCCTACCTGCTGACTTATTGCATTCAGAGGGCAGTTCTGAAGACGCAGCCTGTAGTTTGGGTGGATGGTGCTCCACATTTCCTCTAATGCCAGGCTCTTCCCCTCTGAGAAAGAACAGCAAAAAACACATAAAGCACTAAATTACACCCAAGGTCAAATGTAAATCCTCTGCAACACACATCATTTGCCATGTTCTGTTCACAGATAACTGCACCTCAATAGGCCGGGAAGTCAAACTCCTGAAGTGACTCCTCTGTCTCTGCTCTGATGCAGGACAATGATGAGGCTGTGCACAGACAGGAGCTGGACTGTGCTGCTTTCTGCCACACAGCCAGTCAGACAAAAACATTGTGCAGATTTACTTTGAGCTGTTTGGCTCCAGCTGAGGTAGAATAGAGTTCAGACAGATGGCGGCACAGACTAGCAGGAGAGCTAACAACTAGCTGCAGGAGTCATGAAGGATTCAAAGTCAGCAGAGATACAGTTGTGAAGAGTGAAGTGATCGATGATGCTCAAGAGAAAATCTAGAGCTCAGACTAGCTGGTCAGCTAAAACCAGCTAACTCACAAGCCTTGGATAACAGTCCAGTTATACAATGATTCAAGAAACTTTTGAAGACCCACAGAACGTCTACTNTAGAATGCGGTTAGATGTGTCCCTTTTATTTTTGAGCACCTGCCCCTTTAGTGGTCTCTGCACGGCCCTTATTGAAAGGTGACGACAAATAGTCATTGTGCAGTTTGGCGACAACTCTGTATCACACTTGTTCTTTTCTCGACGGACCACGTTACGTATGGAGGTCACATGTGAAGAGAGTGGTGGTGTTTGACACGTGAAGCTTTAAAGAGATTCAACCATAGCAACTGGTCGAATCAGCAGCATTTTACAAGCTACATTCGTCTTCTGTCACTGTAGTGTAAAATCACTTCATAATTTATATCAAGACATGTAGAATGTGTGGCTGTTGGTGTCACATTGACTAGCTGTTGCATCGTACGTTGTGCCGCGAGTTTCTTATGGTCCAATAAATGAGAATATCGTACAACATCATTGTTCTTTGTTGTATCCTTCCTACCACCACGCATCTTACAGCATGCCATCGTGACCTATTCAGCAGAAAGTTATTACTACTTAGCATTAGCCATACTTAGCATTATTGCTAATGCTAATTAGCACTAGCAATGTAAAACCAGAAGTGTACTTTGGCGCATACGTGTCAGACCTCACCCTGTTTTTATGTACAGGATAAGTAATTTACAGAGTAGCTGTGTGACAGAAGAATGGTTTATTATTAATTTTTTATGCATACACACGCATAGACTTGGTGAGAACATACAATTTTATTTCGGTGATTGGCAAGACACACAGAGGTTATACATGTCTTCGTACATATTCACTTTCAGATGTGCCAGCCTAGTGAGTTTTCTTTCCATACTTGGAGTGAGTGTGCGCTGGTGTTTAGTCCATGTCATGTTCATTCTTGACGGCATCTTTCGGCTTCGCATCATGCCATGAAGCTTTATAGATATTCAACTGTAGCAACTGGTAGAATCAGCGGCATTTTACAAGATACGTGACTCTGTCACTATGGTGTAACACCAGTTGATAATTCACATCATGACATGATATACACCATGTCATGCAGCAGCAGGTTGGCTTCCTCTGTGTTACAGCCAGGATGGTGGAGCTAGCTAACTGTTCACTCGGCTTCATGACAGCCTCTAACGTGAACACTGGCATTTGTGTTTTGTGTTGCATTACACCAGCGTTGCAGTGTTCACTCGGCTTGTTCATGCAGGCGAGTGAACACTGTTAGCTAGCTGACAGGGCATCTATGCAGCAGCATAAGCAGTGCGGCGGCAGGGGGGAACACAAAGCTGACAGTTTGACAGACAAAACGGCTGTTTTAGCAAGCAAGTGTGAGGAGGAGAAGGAAAAGCTTCCTATGAGGCAAACAGTGTCAGACTTTCCTCAATTGTGGCAGGATCTTGTTACACACGTGAGTGAGGTGGGGAGGAGAGGAACTGCTGAGAGAAGAAATTATTTGATGGGTCTGCTCTCAAGTGGAGGACGAGGAAGGTACAGGGACAACTTAAATATATTAATAAGTTGGTAGATTGTTGTTTCCTTGCTTCTTTAAATGCTAGTGAAATGGAGGCAAACAGTCTGTAGCTAAGCTAACTGTGCTAAATGGTTGATAATCTCACACATTCTAACCACCTCGGCTACAGATTGACAGGCTTGTCTTTTTCTCTCTCTCTCTCTTTTTGTAAACCTGACTTTACTATTTTTCTTAGCAGCATAGTAAATGCCACAGTCTTTCTTGTTTTCTACTGACTGCTGCTGAACATCGTCACCATCAAGCGCGCCAAGCAGGAATGAACCATTTCATGCAGATCCAGAGGGGGTTAGGGGTTTCAGTGCAAATATGGATGTGTGTATTTGGTCTTTGAGTGGTAACATTTATTTTTTACTGATGAAAACAATTTAAAGAACACGATATAACTAATATTGTTAGTTATTGTTAATGTTTAA
The DNA here is from genome assembly GCF_001443285.1 of Poecilia latipinna. NCBI lineage: Eukaryota > Metazoa > Chordata > Actinopteri > Cyprinodontiformes > Poeciliidae > Poecilia > Poecilia latipinna. Next base: position 10,685 of record NW_015116124.1, read on the forward strand.
TTTGATATTCACATTTACTCTCAACATTCTACTTCTGCTTTTGTTGGAGCCAGGGGCGCAAAAGTTAGACCTTCCTCCTCTGATTGGTTGTTGTTGGGAGCAATGCATTTCTTCAGACAGCAATCGTAGCTCAGGGGAGGATGAGGAGGAAATTGATCTATTCACAGATTACCCATCTCATAGCATTGTGAGCATTCACAAGCCTGGCATCTTGTGAATGCTCAGGCTAGTTAGCATGACCACCAATGACGGGGCCCCAATTTTTTTCTATTTCTATGAAGAAAAATTAAAAAATTATTTTCAGGAGGGCCCCCTGTCGGTCACTGGCCCTAGGAATTGTCCTAACTTTTGCGCCCTGGCTCCAACAAAAGCAGAAGTAGAATGTTGAGAGTAAATGTGAATATCAAAAACAGGAAATTGAAAGTTTTATGTGGTACTAAAAAGTCATCAGTGCATTGATGAACAGGGCCTTCCAACATGGAATTGACATGAGTCATGCCTTTGAGAAGACATTTTCTAAATGTGATTAATGAAACCCAGTCTTACCACAGGTAGGAACATCTTCCTCTGCAGATGAAGTCTGTTCATCTGTGGATGGCTTTTTCTTCCCCAGACTGATGATCTTGGTGATCTTCTTGCTGGCTCCCTTTCCAACAGTCCCAGTTTTCTGCTCTGATTTGGAGTTTTTCTTTGCTTTTCCTGAAATAATCAAGGCTTTTGTGTCATAATTCACAGTTAGTGATTAAAACAAAAATAATTAAAACTTTGCATTGTTTCAGTTGAAATACCTCTGCAGAACATTCACTACTATATAATAATTCAAGCTTGGGGAATTACTATAGAAACATATTACCTGCTCATTTATGTGGATTACTAAATCAGTACAGTAAGGACAGCAAGGAGAAACAGAGATACCACAAATATTACTATAAACAAAGAGCAAGTTTATAATCAAAAGCTAATCATCATCTGTGAATTTTGCTTATTTTAAATCCAAAAATCTCCAGTAGTGCAACAAGTTGGTTTGTTCCAGTTTTAATATAAAGAGAGAAGAGAAAACATGACTGGGTTCATTCTGCTGGAGGGAGAGCAGACATTTAGTAAGCCAAGACTTTGGGGTGCAGCTTGGTCTATTTGTTTAGTGAAAACTGGGGTTTGCGCTGGGTTTTAATGTGAAAGAATCAAGAAGATATTATGTGTGCATTATTCTGACGACGTCTGCATTAGAACAAAATGCCATCTTACCCTGTGTGTGTCTCAGCGGGGTCACATTGACTCAGTGTCCACTTATACCCCTCGCTTCCCTCTGTCTAACCTGCGGTTAGCTGGTAGACTGCAAATCTCAATTATAGGCCAAATTTCTATGGTTTCTATTGCATGTTGTACCATGTTCTTATTTGAGAAGAACGTGGCACCTTCAAGAATCTGGAAATTATTCCTAAGGATGAACTAGACTTCACAATCTCATTTGGTGGTGCTCATCCTCTATTCCCCTGCCCCACTTGCTCTCTGGGACGCTGCAGCTAGCATGGCATCTTGTGAATGCTCGGACTAGTTAGTATGACCACCGATGACAGCGGACAAATGGTTTTCCTGAAATGGTAAGTTGTTTCTCCACCATTAGCACATTTAGCAGCATTGCTAAGACCTTCCTCCTCTGATCGGTTGTTGTTGGGAGCAATGCATTTCTTCAGACAGCAATTGTAGCTCAGGAAGGATGAGGAGGAAATTGATCTTACCACAGATTACCCATCTCATAGCAAAGTGTCACAACATAATGACAGTTTTAACAAATATGAAAAAAAAAACATTATCAAAATTATTCGGCAGCTTTAACCTAATAGAAGTTTCCAAAGTCATGACAACATCTTAACCTTTTCTTCAATGTTTATATGCAAATAAATCTTTGACATATTTTTCTCTTATTATTGTTGCATTTAGAAAATAGAATTTGGGTCATTTTAACAGACCTAAAACAAGAGAAGTGTGTAACTTCAGAAAGTGAAAAAAAGATGAATGTGTCTTTTTAGTCAGTTTACATAAGCTTCTGGTTTGAAGTGTGCACTGTACGTAAAGCTTTGCATGCAGGTGGCATGTGATAAACTGTTCTTCCAGCTATTAACTGATGTAAAATCTATTTAGAAAGAAAACTTTTACTTGAGTTGATCGGTACTCTGTGTGACACCTTACAAAAAGAACATGGTTGATCATGATGGGATTTGACAGAAAATGAGCAATGTTATGTTTGCTTTGTACGTTTCTGGGTAATAAGCTGAACCAATTGAGGATGATTTGGCAAAGACAGGAAAAAACAAACATTAACATTCAGCATCTGGGATGAAATGCACTTCAGAGTCAATGTAGCAGAACTCAACCAAAAAGAAGAGGGAACAAAAGCACAGAGTTAACATTCAGCTGACGACCCAAATAATTGAGAAGACAAGCAAAGTGCTACTTGTTTCCACATGAATTTGGCCTGCTGATGGTAAATAATTGGTGTGCTTTGACAGATTCTCTGCTTTGGTGTGAGTTTCAGCAGGAGGAAACAATCCCAGCAGCAAATCAGTCAATGTGCTTATTTTTTGTGTAAATGTATTTTTATTATAAGTTGATTTGACGGATTTCAGTCATTATCTTCTCTCAAATGTAGAACTTTTACAGGAAAAGTTTGTGTACTCAGTGATGACATGCAGGGGCACTGCCAGTAAACTTGGGTTCCATGACAAAAAATTAAATTGGGCCCCCCTGCTGTTACAATTTCTTGAGTCTATTGGACCCATAAAAAGCACCACAATCTTAAAGGCATGTAACTGCCTTGCTTTCTTGTCGTGACAGTTTGTTATGAGACAGATAAACTGTGAAAACGTGAATCTCCTCCAGCTCCTCCCTGATCTTCTACTGACGGCTAAAGATTGTGATTGAAAGCGCTAAAACCCACCTCCTGCCTCTGATTGGTTGTTTCTAGAGAGCACTGAAGGAAGGCAGAGGAATTAAATTATTCTCAGGTAATCTCTCAATTTATTGACAGTCTTAACAAATGTGTGCTTTTTGTTAATAAAAGTTGCATACTGCAGCTTTAATTTCACTTAGGAGGTGTTAGGAAAATAAATTTAAAATATGCTAGTTTTAAAACTTAACCACATGTACAACATTATATAAAATTAACAGCGTTTTAAAATAAGAAAATTTGGTTCTAAATCGTCTCCATGGTCCAGTACACATCTCATTTGTAGGATGTTTCTATTAAATATAGCACAATAAGTTGAATTAAAATAGTTTAGTTTTAGTTTTCTATCATTTAAAACACAGTTCTTAACCTCTGTGGACTGAGCAGGCATTCACAGGGGGTCATGGCTGTTTGTGTGAGTTTAACCTTTTGACCATCTTGATAAGATTTAAACAGCTGGTGTAAAACTGAATGCAACATAGAATATCTGTAAAACACAATCTAATTTGTAATCTTTCCTAGTTGTTAACGACATGTCTTGATTGAAATAGCCTAAATATAGTTTTTGGACTAATCTTTTGGTTACCTGTAGCTATAGCAGATTGCCTGCTAAATCTTTTGATCTGCCTTTTGTCTGTGTGGGAAAGAATCAGGAGAAGTTCCGGCTTTCACACTGATCTGTGAAAAGCCATTTTCACAGATCACATAACAGTATGAGTTCAGCCAGTGGAGGAGAAGCTCTGCTTCCACTTTGTTTAGATAAAGGGACAACTGATGTTTGATCTTGAAAACAAATTGTAGGGAGTTTCTAACTTTTAAGAGGATCCGAGACAGCTCCTGGTTGGATGAACAAAGATGCACCTTATTTGAATAAATTAAAGAGAAGAATACGCCTTTGCTATAAAAATTTGTGCACGTGAGGAACAAACCAGATTTGCTTTTGCAACTCCCCAAAGATGTCTTTTCCTTTCTTTCTTTCCTTGTGTCTTTCTTCATTTCTATTTGTCTCAGGTAAATGAATGTCTGTTTTAGTGTGTTTGAAGTGTCTGTGTTGTCAATGTGATTTTATACTTTTAAATGTTAGAATAAACTCTGAAAATGTATAACGTGGAGCGTTGACTGTCATCTCTATGTGGCTTTTGTTTCCACGCATGGGATCATTGATCATTGGGGTTAGAGCCCCAGTTAAATGACGTTTAACTGAAGTCCTAGAAGGGGTGTGGGTTTTAATGTTTTTATCTTTTTTAATCTTTTTCAAAATGTCTTTCTCTTTCTCACTGTTTTTTCAATGTCACATGCTGCTTTTATTTTAATTATGTGAAGCACTTTGAAATGCCTTGCTGCTGAAATGTGCTATACAAATAAAATTTGACTGACTGACTGACTGACTGACTGACTGAATCTGGGAGGACAAGAGAATATAACGAGCCAGAAGTTAATGATTTTATTCTCTACAGAGGGTACGGGTCAGGAGGGACGTGGCAACAGATATCTGTAATTTAAATGCAAGCTAAGGCAGGACCATCTGGACTGACAAGAGGCTGTTTTTTATAATAATTTTATAAAGATTGTTTGAATTCCTGTCACTAATAAATATATTGTTTTGTTGTATAATTGTCAAAAGAGCAGTGAGACAATAAAAATCTGCATAGACTCATTGGAATGACACTAACTAACTTGTCACTGAACACAGTGTTGCTCACCTTTTTCACTGGGACAGGGGTGAGGGCTTATGCTGGTATCGGGGTTAGAGCTGCTGCTGACTGACTTGTCTGTTAAGTGTGGTAAAAGGTACAGGGACAACTTAAATATATGAATATGTTGATAGATTTTTGTTTCCTTGCTTCTTTAAATGGTAGTGAAATGGAGGCAAACAGTCTGTAGCTAAGCTAACTGTGCTAAATGGTTGATAATCTCACACAGCCTAATCACCTCACAGAGAAAAAATTGGTTCCAGATTGACAGTCTTGTCTTTTTCTCTCTCTCTCTTTTTGTAAACCTGACTTTACTATTTTTCTTAGCAGCATAGTAAATGCCACAGTCTTTCTTGTTTTCTACTGACTGCTGCTGAACATCATCACTGTCAAGCATGCCAAGCAGGAATGAACCATTTCATGCAGATCCAGAGGGTCGTTGGGGTTTCAGTGCAAATATGAATGTGTGCGTTTTGGTCTTTGAGTGGTAATATTTATTTTTTACTGATGAAAACAATTTAAAGAACATGATATAATTAATTTTGTAATTGACAGGGCCCCAGTTTTTTTTCTATTTCTATGAAGAAAAACACAAAATTATTTTGTGGAGGGCCCTCTGTCGGTCAGGGACCCTTGGAATTATCCTAACTTTTCCCCCCTTTACCGTGCCCCGATGACATGAACTGTATGTTTACATGCTGCTAAAGTCAACCGAAATGTTCCACATTGTTTACTTCCTGTGACTCTCACCTTGATCTTTGCCGTCACTGTGTCCATTCTCATGGATTGCTTCACCATCTGAGCTCGGCCGGTCAGATGATGTTCTCTGTCAACAGAAAATCACCAAAGCAGAAGAGGAGTGGCTTCAAAGAGGAGTAACCAGCATAGTTCCTCAATACTGAAGGGTTGAAAAAGGCACAACAGTGCCAAAGTTGCAATCTAAACGTAATGTACAACATAAAAATTCCAGGAATTTCTGTAGCAGGTTGAACTGGCTGATAAAGCCGACTCTCAATCTGCAGTGTTAACTTATCAAGGGTTTGCAGTACAGTTCATATTTGCTGCAAACACATCAGGAGGCAAGTGATAAATGTGCACTTCATGTTTTAACGGCTCTGGAAACCTTTGCATCTATTGCTGTAACAACCGATTTGGTTAACTGTCCACCTCTTGCCTAAATGGGAAAAAATGTAGATTTTTGTGGAAAACCAAATTCTGCCCCGTCTATCAAGTATGTCACCAAATTAAGTTTAGTTCAAAAACAGTAACTAGGACAGAGAATATCTAATAAAATTATTTAAAAGAATAATAAACTTGAAATACCAAGGCAAAAATTTTACAAATGTTGCAATTTTGGTCCCCAATCAAATAGAGTCTACTGAACTATCAGGCGGGAAAACATGCTTAAAGAGCAGACATACTTTGCAACGCCATCAATCTTTAGAACATGTGGGTTTTATTTTTTACCTTCTCCAGTTCTGCTTTGAGGACAGGTAATCCAGATGCAGCTCCATCGAGGTCTGCACTTCCATTCACACACACCTCCCTCATCACCTTGAAAACAGAAGGAATACTATTTTAATTGGAATGCTGAGGACATTATACAAATGAAAAAACCCATATAATGAATGAGTGCAGAGTGAATTCAGTTTATACATCAATATGTCAACTCAGATTGGCAGAATATTATCCAGTAACGAAGGTCAATAACAAATAGGCGGATTCCTCATTTTAAAATATGTGAATATTTTTTTGCAACATACCACCTAATTAAGCAGCTCAATGTAGAAAGCCTTCCAATGAGGTCCACATGTATGGTCTCTACCCTGTCTCTAATATGTTATCCTTCACTAGACTGACCATAAGTTAGTCTTTAAGTTAAGGGATCAAAAGCAATGAAGACCCGGCGTTCTAGTAACTGCAGAGGAAGTAGGTGGTCCCTGCATATCAAATCTTGGCTTGGCAGTGAAAGGGATCTACATGCATAACCCAAATGGTGGGTAGTGGGAAATGTAAAAATCTGCCAATACACTCTTTAACGCACAAAACCTCTCCTATGTCCAATCCACATGCAGTCTAGACCAGCTCTGGCTTCACTGGCGTCCTCAACTTGTCGGGTTTTGGCTTGCCGGAAGCATAATTGGGTCTGGTTGGGGAAATGACAGACTGTGGCCCAATAGGTCTGGCTAAGAGAGCGACTCAGAGGCTGAGGGGGCGGGAATGGACTGTATATCTTCGATTGGAAAGAAGCAACCACTGTGGCTGCCTGATGTACTACTGAGCAAACTGGAGTCAGAGTTTGGGTGCCAAATATGACTTTTAATTAAAGGGATTCAAGATTAATTGCATATGGGCTAAATATGTTGTAATTTTCATATTAACTAAAAAAATCCTGTTTGTGATACACCAAAGAGTCATTGTACGAGCAAAATTGTTCAAGGCTCTAACAAGTGATTACTACATTCACAAGATAAAAACAAATGCACTGCTGACAGTTTTTATTTACAGATGACAGAACACCTGGCTAGAGAGCAAAACACGCTGGGAGAAACGTCAGACAGGCAGCGCTGGGAGCTCTTTTTAATGCTAGTGGAGCTCTGTGGCAGTATAACCAGTTACTGCCGCCCCGTTTATTGCAGATTAAGATTAGACCCTAAATAGCTGTTACTGGACTGGACAGAGAACTATAGAAGTACTTACTGGATCACACAGTCCAACCAGAGGTACGTGTCATTCATAGTTTCATTTATAAACACTTAACCAGATAAAGACCTGGTTAAGTGNACCCCTGCTCTAGTGTAATATAATGTTAATAGTAGTAGACTCTACTAGCTTCTATCTCCATTTCTATGTTGTCTGTTGTGTCTGACAGAACCTGACTATTGATCTTCCTATGAAGTAGCGTATTTACACATGAACTGCATCACCTGTAAATTCTTTGATCAGCCAATTGCAAAAACATAAAAAATATAGATTGCAGATAATGTAACAGAGCTACTCCAACAAGCTGCCACAAGAGTGGGAGTTCTGAGAGCTGCTCTTTGGGTTTCTCATGACAGAATGGAGATCTGCTTTGTGCTTGTGGTTAAAAAAAATCTTGTGCCATTTTCAGTTTCTTTACATCCAAAAACAGCAAGTTAAAAAATAATCTAATATGTTACATTCAAAGAAAGGGTTGCAAACTAAAATCATTGCTGCTGTTATTTCCTATATCTTCATCATGCCTGCAGATGACTTTCCTCTGGCTACTCCAGTCAGCACAGACCAACCCGCTTCTGTGGGTAGCCTGCTCTGATCCAGGACGGTGATGATTTGATTCAGCTGGTGTTCACGTCAAACTGGAGTTATTGCAACAAGCTTTAATACTCCCCTTATAAATGTCAAAAATTAATGTTTGACTTTCTCTTCAGAGGCTAGGGAGGGGGCTGTTTCAGGCGGGAATAACCAAGCACTCTTATAGAACCTTTAGTTATGAAAACTCTAAACCTTTAATCAAAAAATGATTTTGCTTCCTAAAAATGTCGACTTAATGCACTGCTAAAAAGCAGAGTGAATGTAAGATGCTGCTTTCTGTGTGACTAACCCAAAGTGAACGCTCTGAAATACAGGACAGGAGCTCCGTAGCTGCAGGAGAACAGGATGTGATACTCGTACTGAACCACCAGGCTGCTGCTGTTAGTCCCTGTGCAGCTACCATCATCTTCTTCTTCAGCTCTGAGGAAGTCAGAACCAGTGGAGGCCACTGGGTCCTGCTGTGAAAGAGCAGACACAGTGGAGCTCAGTATGTCTGACTCTGTGATCTTTACATGCTTCAAAGTAAAACAAGTATTTACTTCTTCCTTTTCATGTCCAGTAGAGTCACATAGAGTCTGTGGGTGGAAACTAAACCCCTCCTGGTCATGAAGTGGACCCCAGTCACTAGGAACTGACCTTAGTGCAGTCTTTCTGAGGTAGCCCTCTTCTGAGCCCTGTATTAAGAAAATACCATAATGCCTTTTAACTCTTCAGCTGTGTGCGCAGTGACAGAGGAAGTACAACCTCCTCACCTGAACGGCTTCCCAGCTCCAGCCATCCCCCAACTGGTCAGAGCGCTGAAGGAGCAGCTGGCAGCACTGACGGAACTGCTCCTCATCCAGGACACTACAGCTCATGTCTGATAGGACGAGACATGGAGAGAATGAGGGACTACACACACACCAACACACACACACACACACACACACACACACACACACACAGAAAACCACATTCAAACTAAACCACAAAATATATAGTTTTTGTAATGACAGTCCTGGCAAAACGGATTAAAGAAAGCTGCAGTTACATGGGAGTGAGCGCGTGCCTCTTGTAAAAATATGTCGAAAAGTTCTGGTTTAAGAGTTTGTAGCATCCTCTCTACTAAAAAACTAGATTCCAACATCTTGTTGTACTTCTACAAAACGAGTACATACCTATGAACCCATGGAGTCGGTACTTGTATCGGAGATATAACTCTGCTCCAGCTCCAGCCAGACTCCTTTACATGGCGCTAGCAAAACGTCGCAGAGGAACTAGCAGCTTACTGCTACAGCTAACTCTGACCACGCTTAAGAACATTATAGAGTCGGACTTAAAAGTAAGAGAAATATCTACATTTTCAAGCAGGAATTTCTTTTTGGAGAGATCCTCGTCGTCTTCTTCTTTTTCTTCCTATTGTGGCAGATCGCAAACAACTTTCAGTGTATACCGCCACCTACTGTACACGAGTATGTAGCATCACTACTTTACAGCTATTAAACTCCATTTTTAATTTTGTATTATGAAGATAAATAAATATTGCTTTCCTTAATCTATAAATATCATCGAAGTTTCCTTCAGTTCCCAACAGGTCTTTAAGATCATATTCCTGTCCTTACAATAGTAATAGTAGTACAAAAAGTGTGTATATATATATATATATATATATATATATATATATATATATATACTTTTTGTGTGTGTGTTTACATACATATCCACACACATACTGCCATTGGCAATGACCTTTTACAGCCTAACCTTCTTGATAATGGTGTTAATGGCTGCCTGCATGACAACTTCTAACTGACCAGACTTTCCCATGATTGTGTGGCCAAGACATATTTCATCATCCTACATTTTCATTATTCAACTCATGTAATATTTTCATCTTTTGAGAAACAAAATTTTAAGTTTGTATTAGGTGTGTAATGCATAATCATCAAAATGAAGACAAAAAAATGCCTCATGTAATGAATGCAACTCTCACTATTCAAACTGAATAAATGAACTTTGCATATTTACAGGTTTTGAGATGCAGTTGTATTTATTCAACAAGAGTTGACAAGCAGCAGAGATGGATCCAGAAAATTTTACTTGGCAGGGCAAAGGATTAGCATGAGGTCTAGGTCAGGTGGCAATGCTGGACGTCTTCTTGAAGTAAAAAAGTTCTCTCTCAAACCATCTCTTTCATTGATCATAACCCTGACCATTCACTTTCTGACCATACAGCCAAACAGAGATTTAAAGAGGATTGGCAAAAGCAAATGAAGTAGATTAGCAAGCGTTGGTTAGAACTGATGGTGTAATCCATGTTACTGTAGAGTATCCTGTCTGCTGCCTGCTAATTAAGCCATTAGCATGTCAGGACACTCATGAATGTTGGGATAATGGTGGTGATAGTGGTAGGAGTTTGTTCCACAATTGTTTAGTTTTTGGTTTGACCCCTGGCTCCACCACTGTCGTGTCCTTGGGCAACATTGCAGTAACATGACACTTCACCTATAAGTAGTGGTCAGAGGGCCTGGTGGCACAGGTGCTTGGCAGCCTCACCTCTGGAAGTCGTGGCTCCTCTCCATCATGACTGAATGTGGTGAAGTGCTTTACAGGCCTCTGGACTTGATAAGGTGCTATGCAAGTCATTTACCATTTTACAGCAACAACCTTCAGTCAGTCAGAAGCCTTTTTAAATAAGGCTCCTACTGGAGATTATTCTTACCGACGCAATCATCAACCAGAATTACTCTTTAAAGAGACTTAGATGACATGAGTTACAACATTTTTCCTCCTTTGGCATAAATACAGTATGAATCAAATTCTGAACCCACCTCTCATTCCTCTGTACGAAGTCTGAACCAAAGTGACGACATTCAAATAGCTCTTGCCTGTTTTTTAATGGAGACTCTCGGATTTCATACAGATGTTGAAAGTTAGCATCACTGGTGGAATGCAGGGTACACAGAGAATTTTCAGTCTGAAATCGGTTTCTTACGGCTACTCAGCTGAAGAAAACCACATCATTCTATATTTAGAGTGAACAAGCTCTCATGTCTTACTTCATTCACAGGTTTTGGTAAGAAAAATACTCTGTGGGAAGTAATAATTATAAAATCTTCACATATTCGAATGATGCTTAGTTAAGTAAGTCAAGCAGAGATGGACATATGCAAATACCTCTGGTAGAATTGTAGGACAGCACAATATGTCATTGTTTTTACATGGAACTGGAACATAAAGGAGTTTTTGGTGTACATACTGTTTGGGAAAAAAATTAATTGGTATAATTAACAACTACTCCAGGCACCAATAAAACCATCAATACTGATATCTGCTGTTTCCAGTTTGATGTTTCAGACTGAAGGCCATTTCTAAGTGTGGAAAGTGCAGAACTGGAAGCTAAACTGGCCAAACGGATTGGGAATAAAGGGAAGTGACATCAGGCTGCACTTTGTTGGAATGTCAGTCACATTAATGTATGATGGACTGAAGTGTGCTAAACACTTCTGACAGAGTGGATCCATTCTCTAGCTCACTGTATCATGCTTTTGGTTGGGGTGCAACTGAGATGTCAGTCAGGCTTTCAGAGAGAAACAGAAAATGACAGAGTCTTTATCACGACATCTGTCCACGTTTGGTTCATACCTCTTGTTTGTTTGATATGAACTCTTAGACCACCTCTTCAGTCCTTCATTCTTAAAACTAAAATAATTTTCTTCTTCTTTAGCCTTTAAATCCGGCTAGACATGACCTTACAAGTTTGGTGCCATAGGAGAGACTATCCACAGTCCACATGAACCTAATCTAAACATGGGAAACCTTTTGTGTTTCTCTTGCTTGTTTAATGCTATACAGCCATTTAATAACCCTTGCATTTCGCTCCACAGCTGAGATGCCATAGGGGACGCGCTCACCGGCCTCTTCCTCTTCCTCCCCCTCATCCTCTTCTGATATTCCGTCATTGGAAGATCGCCGTGACTGGTCACAATCGGAGGAGATCATAGAAGCTGATCGAAAGTTCAGGCTGACAATGTCCGAGTTGGCCCGTGCAAAGTTCTCGGGACCCACTGCCTCCAACTCCTCAGGATCAAGGCCGCAATAATTAAAAAAGCGTTCCACATCCGCTCCGGCCCGGGCATACCGATCCGACAGGTCCGACTTGGATCTGTGCAGCGACGAACGACGAGTCACGTTTGAACCCTGCTCCAGATCAATGTTCAACTCGGCTGATGCACTAGCAGGGTCTCCAAAGTCACATGGCAAAGACTGTGGGGTTGTGTTGTTGCAGGGCGTAGGTGACATTGGCGGACGCGCACGTGGAAGTGACAAGGACAGTGCAGGAGGGAGAGAGGTGGGCTTTGGTTTGGGAGGGAGGGGTGGAGCTGAGGAGCTGCTAGACTGATTGGTGCGCAGCGGTTTACCATTGCACAGTCGCAGGAGGTCAGATGATGAGTGGGAGGTCAGGAGAGGTGGCAGTGGGGAATGAGAACGCTGGACAACTCCTCCTTCACATCCTCTTTCATCTTGGACTCGTCTGCTAAGGTTCAGGTTTCCTGCTTGTTGTGGAGTGCGACGCCCCCCGCTGGCCATTGGGGGGACCTTTAAGGAGTGAGAGAAGGATCTGAGAGAATGCGAGGTGCTCGGACTGGGAGCTGAGTCTGAAGGTTGCTCATTAAGGGTCATGGTGGATCTGTATGTTAGTGGCATCCTAGAAGGAGAAACAGAAACAGAGTATTAGAAAGCACCACAAACACAAGTGACCACAGAGGACCTACACGTGAGCATAATGTTATTATAGTAATCACTCTATTTTTGAATTTGCTACACTCTGTGCCTTGCACATCTGTGTTATTCTGGGACACAGTTTTAGGAATTTCTAGTATTAGCACATTACGTGCTAATACTAGCACATCACGTTTGGCTCCAACAAAACCTGATTTAAATTTCCAGAAGATATATATTGTTTAATTAATGACGTAGATTTTAACACGTCAAGAATTTATACACAGTTACTTTTGTTTTTTTAAACATACATAGCCATAGAGCACTGGCAACCTTGCACAAGGTTAAGATTCTATCCCAAATAGCAATTGTTAAATTAACAATGTTTATTTTGGAAAAACATTGTAATTAAAATCTCTGAATATTCTCTGTTGCTGGTAAAAGAGTCATATTCTGCAATAACGAAAGTCACTGTGTGAAGTGCTTTGGGGTCCTCTGGACTTGATGAAGTGCTATATGAGTACATATCATTTACTATTTCCCCTTTCAGTTGAAATAAAATAACTGCTCTTCTTATTAGGACTACTATGTAAAATAACTGATATTCATTTGAATCACTCAAAAAACAGGATATTTAAAGATCTTCCTGAATCTTTGCAGCATCTAAAACAATTTTTTTCCAGAAATTCTGCTCATCAAATGCTGCAATGGTCTTCACTCTTAGCCTGTAGGCATAGTTGTTTGTGAAGGTCAAAAATCCTGTTTTGATGTTCCATTGTTTTGAAAATATTACTAAGCCACCCTAACCCTCTCTGGGCAAATTGTCCTGGTTCTGGAAATTTTTTTATGCATAACAATGGCTGTGTTGATGAAAATGTTGTAAAAACTTGTGCATGTTTTGTAATTTAAAGTAATTTATTCATGATTTCCTTTTGCATCATTTCCTAATTTTTAGCCATCAACTGCCTTTCAAAGTTCATTTTTTAGACACTAAAGTTTTTGGCAATTTAATTCCCATTCATTTGGTTCTTAATGTTTTGATTTCCACTGGATGAAATTCCATGTACTGTAAATACATAAAATTCCAGATATATGCAGTACCCTATGAAATGTATTTACACCCTTGGATTTTTCCACATTTTATTGCTTTTACAAATCAACCATGAACAAAGGCTTTTTGACAAAATAAGTTACAAAAAATAGTAACTTTTTGTAGTAGCTAAAAAGTTACTACAAAATAATAGTAATAAAGAATACATAGCAAAAATAAGTGATTTTTATTGTTGACAATAATAGTCTCCAATTTGCATATATAAAATGAAAAAAAAAAACTATAGACATTTTAATAGTTAAGACTGCTACTTAAAGGTTTGAAAAACTTGGACAGTTCATAAATATTTGCTTTTTATGAAAATGACTGATGTTAAAAACAGCCTTCACAGGTGGTGCACAAAATAAAGACCTTAGAATGACTTGGTTTCCTCCAGATATCTGCATAGTTTCTCCTATCAGAATTTCACAATCTTCCAATGATCAAATTCAGAATCATTTTATATCAGGCAACAGTTTTTGCTGAGGTGTAAGCTCAAAGTTAGTAAAAAAATATCTTTCAGCTTTTTGTTAGTGTTGTGTTCAAATCTTAGCTTTAAAATCAGAGACAGAATTAGAAGAACTCAGTGTAACAGGCATTAGAAATACTCCAGACAATATGCAACTGTCAGCAGTGACTCACCCCAACGGTGTCCAGCTTCGGGCCATTCTGGCTGATGACCTCATGAGGACGGCACTTTTAGCTCCACCTGACAGTCCTTCAGAACCTGCTGCTGAAGACGATGATGAGTTCAGCAGATTTTTTAAGATCTCCAGATTTAAATTCTCCCGTTTGCCGCTGCCACAGCTGGATGCACATGTGTCTGACTTTGCGTTGTTATTGGACGCTTTGAAAGGGGTCCCGGCTCCGTTCCCTCCTCCACCAATCCCAGGACTTTTCTTTGACAGGATGGAAGGGTCAACGGTGGGCTTGGCCAGGACAGGCGGTTTGACTGGTTCTTGCTTGGCATTGATGACCTCCTGACTCTTGACATACTTTGCTTTGTCAGCTTCCAGTCTCTCAACTGCACTCAGGCGGTTTGGGTTTGGTTCCGCCTGAGAACACAATAAAAATGAATGATTCTATGTAAATAGTTTCAGGCATGGAAAAATAAACATTTCATCATAAAGCAGTATGATCCAATTACTGCATACTTCTGCAAAAAACCAATCAGATCAATGAAATGTTCTAACTAAAGAACATTCGCTACAATGACCACAAGTATGTTTGAGGAAGTCAAAGTGAAGATTTAAAGCCAAAGGGCTTTAATAACTCTCAAGAATGATGGTAAATAGCATCACACAAACAGGTTTCTCCTTCACCTTTAGATCAACAGTGAGATGGTCAAATGTTTTGAAAGGTGGATAACTGGGTGTTCCAACAGGAAAATGAAAAACATCAAGTATCTGGAATAATGTTGGCCTGACCTCAGCCCTATTGAAAACGACACGTATAGATGTTGGGTCTGTGCCAGTAGACCAACTTCTTTGAAAGATATTCACCAACTCTGTCAGAAGGAGTGGTCAGATACTGTGGCAAAGCTCTTGCAGAAGTTACAAAAGGCAGTACCCAGCAAGATGTTACTTGCCCAGAGACATTTAACTATATACAGGAGTGCATTTCCACAGCAGGTTCCTAAAGGCTTTTTCTCCAAAGCTTAACTTTCCAAAGGCTTTTAATTTACCCAAGATGTTCTCTGTGAGTTTGAATGGAGTCTGAACCCTGGGCAGTAAAATAGGACTTCTGACGCTGAGAAGGTCATCATTCTGCAGGAGTGCAATGACGATATGGGGGCACAGTTCTCTGTTCTTTGAATGGGCGGCACTGAGGATGGGGTTCTCCATCCTCAGTGCCGGGTGAATCGAGCACCTGGGTGGTGGGGTGACCGGATTCCAGGCTCAACCTTTGCTAGTAGTAGTGTGAGCCCTGTGTGTCTTTGCTACTCAAGTGCTTCCTTGCCTTCCTGTCGGGCGGATTCCTGCTGAGGCAGAACGCTAAGAGGGCGTCTGTGGAGGAACAGAGGCTGCCCGCCCTGCAGTTCCGGGCTGCTGAGCGCTGGAAGGCTTATGACCTTCCTCTTAAGTACAAATGACAGTTTAGCACACACTTCTACAACACATGTCCATAAACACACACAATCACGCTTACATAATCCAAAAGGTCAGAGGTCATACCAGCACAGGTTCAAATTACATAATACAACCTGTGTCACATGATATCATGGGCAACCGTAATTCAATAAAGTCAATCATGCAATTAGGACACCATCCCCTGAAGTTACTATTGAATTATCATTAGCCAAGGGTCCACACTGTGTAGAACAAGGGGCTGGTTTTTACCAGGCTGGAGCATTCATCTTCTTCATATGA
The DNA here is from genome assembly GCF_001443285.1 of Poecilia latipinna. Classification (NCBI taxonomy): domain Eukaryota; kingdom Metazoa; phylum Chordata; class Actinopteri; order Cyprinodontiformes; family Poeciliidae; genus Poecilia; species Poecilia latipinna. The sequence goes on from NW_015116124.1 coordinate 26,780, forward strand.
AGCTGGATGCCATATGAAGAGTCATCCAGCTTCTTCATATGGTTTGCATGGAATGCTAAAACAGGACATGTGATTTTAAAAAAAAGAAGCGCTCCAATTAGGATTACAATTAGCCATCTACGAACATTATTTCTAACAATTTACACATAGCTGTTAAGCTCTGAAATGAATTTAAAAATCACTTTTAAATTAGAAGAAGTTTGAAAAAATAGATCTTTAAAAATAAAATCATTCAACATGTGTAGGGTCAGAGCAGTAACTATGGACACCACATTGCAACGCATGATTGTTTCACCATTATAAATGGTTCAAAGAAATTATTAAAAGGCCAAAACTAATCTGACCTTCAACCTCAGCTGCAGGAGTCCTCATTAAGATCACAACAATGACATTACGGCAGTACTTCACCTGCCGTCTGAAGTACTCAGGGCCCTTGTTCAGGATGCGAAGAGGTACAGTGGAACTGAAGGGCGTGGTGGGGCCAGCAGACTTGCTACTTGGCAGGGGAGGAGCCAATGTCTCTGTCGGCATGGCAACAAGGCGATTGGGGTGGCCGGCCGTGGTGGCAATAGGTGTGGGGTGGTTGACAGAGGGTGGGGTCACTAAGGAACCCCCAAAACATGAAGACACAAGGTGGAGGCAAGAAAAAAATCTAAAAGCAGGCAAACCCCCTCACCCTGCACATCGCTTCTGCAAGAAGGCAAGAGTTACTGAAGAGGAGAGGATGAAGTGGGAGAATACTGTAGTCACATAAATGAATTGAAAGGATGATCTCTGCTCTCTAATCTGTTAGCTCTTTGGATTAGACTGCTTCAATCATTTAGGTTGGGCAACAGAACAATGGAAAGGAGGCAAATGAATGCAGGGAAAGGAAAGTGAAACTCCAGACGTGCGACAGCGGCGTGGCGTGGATAAGAGATCCCATTAAGCCAGGGGACAGCAGAGGCTGTTAGAAAATCAACAACCTACTGCCTTTCCACTGAGACCAGCTCTCCCTTCCACCTGACAAGCATCTGAAAAGGGAAAAGAAAAAAAAAAAAACAGTCAATAGAGAAGTTGGACATCATTTACCTTGCAATATAGAACTGCAGTATTTCTGCAAGCAAACACAAAGTAAATCATCCATTCATCTGAAGTCAGGCCATGATTAAGTTTTGTTGGTACATTGGTTATGACGATCAAATCTTTCGTTCTTGTTTTCTTTGCTTTTTTAAATAAATGTGAAAACAGAAGAAACAACTAACAACAAACTGACATCTGCATCTGATTTAGTGTCCACTAAATGAATGTTTCTAGCTCATAACTTCTAAGTAGCAGAGAAGAAAAATAAGCTTACGCTAGTCCGATCAAAAATAAAGGATTTTTGCATGAGGCAAAAATCTTGTGCAAATTTTTGCATGAGAAGTTAACTTCTGCATCTTTTCATATCTGCTCGTTTCATTGTTGAGTACAGTTTTTTGTTCCTCCTTTCTTAAAAACTTATTTTACATCATAAATAACTTTACCTTGCAAATAATATTTACCAGTTTCACTGGCAGAGGGTTCACTTAAACCCTCTGCTTTAATGCTGCCTGTGTATTTGGCCTCTAGGTGCTGCAGATTGTCAGTGGGAGTCACATCCGTCAGGTAAAAAACAACAAAACTGAGTAAAGCAGAGCAAGCAGAAGTTCCTCATGTCAGCAGAACTTCTGTTTCGGATCAATGAATGACCTTGAAGTTGATGTTGTTCTAAGCACTAGATGGATAACAGCTGTATGAACCCTTTTCATACACAATTGTGTCTGTGGTGAACAGCTATTTAATGCTGCTTTCTTGTATGTATGTGGCTAAGGAAGGCAGACTAGCCGCCATTCGCCACCTACTGGGCAGCCACTGTAAGTTCCCTGAGAATTTCTCCAAATCCACAAGGACAGAAATGTTGAACACCTTAGGAATATCTTGCCAAGTGTAAGGCAAACCTTTAGGTATAAAAACAAGAGTAACATCAAAGTGCTAACATAACAGAAGAATGAACCAGTCTGCATCACTGGCTCTATTTTGAAATTTGGACCCATAATGTGACTATATTGTTCTTTGGGGAGTGATTGGGGGTCGAATGTGCATCAGTGGGACGGGCAGCCATCTTGCAGTCAGATAAATTGAGGTCCAATTCCAGCTTCCTCCCAAGCCACATCAGTGTGCAACTGGGCAATGCACTCATCCAAAAACTGCCAGCTGACAAGGCCTAAAATTCACAGCGGGATTGTGGGTGTTGCATATTATACAATCAATTCCTGCAAATCTAGTTTTTATAATTGAATTGAAATTAATTTTTTGTAAAGCGCCTTGAGATAAAATTTGTTGTGAATTAATGGTATATAAATCCCCGCATAGAACTACAACAGAAATGTGTAATAATGTGGATGTTTGTTTTGGACCATAAATGATAACAAAAAACCCACCCGCTACACACTTTGGACTCTCACTCCTTCAAAGTAAAACATCCCTCCGCTGTGCCAGTGTGGCTCTTACTAGCAGGCCAACAATCATCGGATTCAATGGCTTTAACAGTAAACTAATCAAAACATGCACCGCTGGTTAAAACATGCATTTAACTTAACATGAACAATTTTAACTAAAACCTTTTTGTTGTTGTTGTTTTTGCATGCAGTATTTGCCACACATCACTTTACCTTATCAAGCCATTAATTTTTTCTATTTTTAATCGAAAATTTTGACTGGATTAGTCCTCTACAGGAACAAAGGTTCAACTGAAAATGGACTAATCCAGTTCTTGTGAAAAGACATGAAGAGACAGAAGGAGAAAGAAGAGATGGAAGCTGGAGAGCAAGGCGAGGCACCAAGGATTAATGAGGCAACCAAAATAATTCAAAAGGGGCCATTGACACATTTTGCATAAATTCAACATCATACTCTAACCTTTTCCAAATATACAGTTGCATCATGCATAATAATTAAAATCAATTAAACATTTACCAATTCATTCCAAGAGCAACATTACTGGATTCATTGAATACCAAACACTGCATTCCCAGAACACACTCCTGATCAAAATCTTAAAACCAGTCAAAAAATTGCAAGAATTTGCATTTTGCACTATTGGATCTTAAGAAGGTTCTAAGTAGAGCTTCACAATGTCAAAGGAAAAAATCAGTGCAAGAGACAAGAACTTTTGAGCAGGGAATTTTCTGAAAGCTGCATTTACACTCAAACATGATTTTTTCAGCTGATCAAAAGTTAAGACCATAATCTTTAAAAGCCAAAAGCTGTGCAAAAATCTGGATTCCATGTCACTTCCTGTCAAGTCTTTACACTGTCAAGACCTCCTGATGGCAAAAGCAAAAAAGCTCACTGACTTTGAATGTGGTAGGATTGTTGAGCTGCATAAGCAAGGCCTCTCACAACGTGCCATCGCTGCTGAGGTTGGACGCAGTGAGACAGTCATTTTGCATTTTTTAAATGATCCTGAGGGTTATGGAACAAAAAAGTCAAGTGGTAGACCCAAAAAAAATTCACCAGCTCTGAGCCACAGGATCTGATTGGCTGTCTGTCAAGACACGGGACGATCCTCTACCCAAATTAAGGCCATTAAGGGAAGTTTACAAAAATGGACATCAGTTCCAGACAGTGGATGCCTTTCATGAAGCCATCTTCAACACTTGGAGCAACGTTCCCACTAGCCTCCTGGAAACACTGGCATCAAGCCTAAACGATTGTTTGAAGTCATCAACAAGAATGGTGGAGCTACTCATTACTGAGTCCTTTTTTTTTACACTTTGATTTCTGTTTTGGTTTTTTTTTTTTTTTAGCAATGGTCTTAAACTTTTGATCAGCTGAAAAAAATCATGTTTGAGTGTAAATGCAGTTTTCAATTAATTCCCCGCTCAAAAGTTTTTGTTTCTTACGCTGATTTCTTCTTTTAACATTGTGAAGCTCTACTTAGAACCTTCTTAAGATCCAATAATGCAAAATGCAAATTCTTGCAATTTTTTGACTGGTCTTAAGATTTTGATCAGGAGTGTATATAAAGAAAGTCACAAATCAAACATTGATTAAAAGAATCCTTGAGACTGATGTAGAATC
>NW_015116124.1:34031-38852 GCF_001443285.1 Poecilia latipinna
GCTCTACTTAGAACCTTCTTAAGATCCAATAATGCAAAATGCAAATTCTTGCAATTTTTTGACTGGTCTTAAGATTTTGATCGGGAGTGTATGTACAATAAGATCGACAGGCAAATGCAGAATCCTGGACAAAGAGTTGTGGATAAACTGGAGTAAAAAGTAAGAAAAACAAGTCATTTATACACAGGTCTGCAACAAAATAATTTTTATCAGAGCAATAACCGGGGCTCTCACTAAGAGATGCTGGCATCCACTGAGCTACAACAGTAAAAACACTTTATTGCTACAGCATCAGCTGAATTAAATTAACAACAGCAGGAGAAAGCAGGCCAGGCTACAGCACAATGTTCCAGTGTTTTATAGTTTCCTGTCACTTTTGGAAGGCAATGTGGATATTTCTTCCAGTATGCTTCAGAAATATTTATTATTCAAATATTTATCAATTAAAGCCAATTCACAATAATTTGATATTTCTGACCTCCCAAAATAAAGACATTTAATTTATTTGGACAAAAATGAGTCTGACATCCGTGTTTCTGACTGAATCTTCACTTTACTCTATCTAGAACAGAAATACCCTATATTGTTCCACAGTGTAGAAATTCCAGTGCAACAGTAAAAGTGACAAAGAATGTAGAGTCATATAGAAAGAGTGTTGAACATTTTTTGATATTTTGTCTGTGAATTGTTGCTTTATTTGATTAAGTTTTTAGTAACAATTACACAGTGAGTGAGTTCTGTATTCAAAGATAAAGGCAATCCAAGCAAAGGTAACTGTGTGACCTTTTTCTTTTTTTTTTGTGGTGACTTGTATCGTTTTGGCCAGGCAGTGCATTTGGTTGCATTTGTTGAGGAGACACAGAATTCTCCCAACAGCTTCATTGCTATGTGCTCCAAAATGATGCCAACACTCTCCTTTATTTTTAGTGTCAACAAAACAGACTTAATCTCATTGGAGAAGCCATCTGGAAGCCCCTCCCCCGCTGTCATGTCCACTACACTGTCTACACATGGCCCTTTTTCATTGTATTCATTGTAATGAATAAAAAGTGGGTAATTGATTTTGGGTAACAATCAGTTACCCATGATTTTACCTTCACTTAGTTTAATGGACCTTTTAAATACAAATGACATAATTTGCAGTTGGGATGTTTTGTGATCAGCAGAAATTACTGACCCACATTTGAAGCAATAATACCACTCAACTTAAATGACTAAATAGTGCAAACTTGTGAGATTGTGAAAAACAAGATCACCATTCAATTCAGTTGACTTTATTTATCCCGATAAGATAGATACAGGGATACATTTCCCTAACATAAGCAGTATTTCTGCTCTCAACACAAAACCTTGGAGGGGAGTGTCAGTGTTGCAGGGGTCCCCAAAGTCAGTCCTCGAGGGCCGGCATCCTGCATGTTATAGTTTTCTCCCTGGTTTTACACACCTGCATCAAATGATGGCTCATTAGAAGGCCTAAGCAGAACACTGACTTGCTGAGGAGGTTGTTACAACCACTAGGGAGAGAACTAAAACATGCAGGATGCCGGCCCTTGAGGACCGACTTTGGACTTTGGTCTATTGTGACCTTAAAGTTAATTATGCACCAGAATAATAGTCTGAAGCACAGCAACCACTCAAGGGTTCAATCAAAATAAACTAAATTAAGGTTTTAGAGTGGCCTGGTCAAAGTTCAGCCTTAGAGTAGACTGACGTAAAACATGATGTACATGGAGGAAAACCAGCCAGTACAGCTGGATTAAACATTTCAACAAGAGAGAAAAATGCACAAAAATTCCTCCACAGACTTTCCTGTGAAAGACTGTCTGCCAGTTATTGCAAACATTTGACAGCAATTGCTACCATCAAAGCTTGAACAGTCATTATATTCAGTGGACAGCATGTTTTTTTTTAGTTTAACAATTGGCCTACTACTTGTTATGAAGCCAGAAGATGAAAGGCTGATCCTTTAACAACTTCAGATGAGGACAGTCACAATAAGCATTAAATCAATTAATTGCATGATAAATTAACACAAACTCAATAATTTCCATTTGCATAATTTATTGTTTTTCTCTTTTCTCTCTACTAAAAACTGGATGACAAAAGTCTCCAGTCTGTTGCTTTGGTCTCAGCTAACCCTGTATTTGAAGGGAAATGTTGTTTACAGAGACTTCAAGTGTATTTTATTTGTTGATTCTGTTGTTTTTCTTATTTAAAATGTTCAGTTCCAGTGTTCAATGTTCATTTAAAATTTCCGGAGAATGTGTTCTTACATTATTATGCCTTTATTACCATTATATAACTTGAAAATGTTCTGAAAACAACAACCATTTGACAGCTGACAGAACAGCTGTCAAATGGTTGTATGTTTGCTTACAGTTTCATGTGAATTTGAAGTGAACTTTTGAAATTTTGCAAAAAAGAAAATAAAAGTTAATTGCAATTCAAGGTAATTTCCATCTACTGCTTTGGAGCAAATCAACCTACACAAAGCGCAATTTAATCAGAGGTTGATGCTGCCTACAGCTGTACTGGATCAGATGCAGAGATTGTCAACTTTGGACCACATGTCTCCAAAAGCTGGAGGTTTGACGTTGGAAATATTTTTGTTTTGTTCCTCTAAAAAGCCAATGACGCACCAGTCGAAGGGAATAGGCCTGTCACGATAACAAATTTTGCTGAATGATAAATTGTCCCATCAGTTATTGCGATAAACAGTGTTGTTGTTTTGAGACCATTTTCATCTAATGTCAAGGTGATGACTTAAAAATGCAAGAACAGATTATCAAAGATTAAAGATCAAGATCGGAAGCCAAATTCAACAGCTATTTCATTCAAACTATGGTAAGAATGAAAATTGGAGTAATGAAAATGTATAATGTTTGAATTTTATTTCTGAAAGGTGATGTGTAATTGTGAAAGGTCCCCAGATGGGGGAGAAAAAAAGAAGAAGAAGAAAAAAAAAGAATTGGGTGCTGGCTTGCTGAGGAGCTTTAAAAATGAATAGTTTAGATTAAAAAGTATTAACTTTTAATCTAAAACTTTAAAGTATAGGAATACTTTGTAGTTTAGGCCATTTTTCACTTTTCTTTCAGTCATAGTTACTGGTTGTGTGATATTTGCTTTTGCTCTTTTGAAGAATAAAGTCAACAGAAAGAATCTAAACAATCTCGATTAAAAGTTTACATAAGGTGGAAGTTTTTACCTATAATAAGATACACAAGTTGATACAAATGGGTTTAAATGAAAACCATGCTCACCTATGATCCGTTTGCTTATAACTAGAAATTATGAGGGAAAAAAATCTACTTGTCTGAAACTTAGTAGTTCAGAATGTGCAAATATCCACCAGTGTTCTGTTCAGAACTGGTGGTAAAGAACATTCTAATGGAGATTGTTATCTTAATTGTATATTTACTTATTTATTCTCCTTTCTGTTGATTTCATGGGCTCTTCATTATTTGTTGCTCACATGGGGGTGGAGGTGGTGGTGTTTGTGGGCGGAGGCCGCTGAATACCAGGACAGAAATAAAGCAATGTAGCTGTTTAAAGATACACAATAAAATGCCCTGTATGTTTGAGTCATCAGACCAAAGCCGTTGCTATGGCAATGCCACAAAGCAGCCTGCTTACAGTACACCAAGAAATATAGAGACAAAAAAGTAATTTTGAGTAATGACACCAGATTTGAGCTGCATAAATGTAACCATCCTCACTACATCAAAACAGAGGGGAAACGTTATAACACTGAGAAAACGTTCCATCAGAGGTTCTGCATGGATGATCATGAAAATATTCAAAAACACAAGGCCAAGCCAAACTAAAACACTGGTCTGTTTGTCAGAGATCCACTGATACAGATGATTGTTGAGGCCTGTCTTCTGGAGGTTCTGACTGAGCAGATCAGACTGAATTCTGTTAAATGTTCTGGAGAAATCAAAGAACATGATCATCATAGCTATCTGCTTTGTCCAAATGACAGTGGGCTTGTTGGCACAGTTCTATGATGTCATTTAAACTTCAACAAAAAAACAATAAATAAGTTGCAAGGATCCCTGATATGTGCTTGTTTGAATTCTCAGGTGGCCCAGCAGGAGTGTCTTCAGGACATTGGGACAAGGCTAGATATCTTCTGCCGCTCTGGAACCTTCTCAACCTTCAGATTAAGGTTGAAGAGATACTGCAGAATCCCACAGAGCTGCTCTGTCAAAACCTCCAGGGCTTGGAAACTGTCATCATTTGGAACTGGTGAAGTTTAGTCTCTCCCACTGCCTCTTCACCTGACTTCTAAAGACAGATGGGTGGGAGGTGGAGGCAAAGGGAGCAGGAGCATCTCCTGATTTGGTTGAAGACAAAAATTTAGAACCACAAGGATCTATGGCTGAGGTGGAAGACGGAACATTTGAGGTGTGACAGGAAAGCTGTTGCTCAAGTCGTCTATTGGGACGTCTGCTTGACTGAGAAAAGGATGATGCTGAACTTGTTCATGAACTGAACCTATTGAAGAATGCCCTAGTAAAAAAAGTATATTTTAGTATATTAAATTTTAACATACTTTAGCATACTTTGATTTATGTACTTAAACTGTACTCTTTTGGAACAACTTTTTTTGTGCTTAGTATATGTTAATAGTATTAATTTACAATTTTTAGTATACTTCAACGTACTTTTTCGGAACAACTTCAAGTAGTACTTAGTATACTTTAAGTATACTTTTTATGTGTTATTCAAGAGCTTGATTAGGATATTTTGAGTGTACTAATTCTGTAAGAGAATTATATTAAAAATATACTTTAAATATATTTTAAATACACTACTAAT
>NW_015116124.1:43866-44277 GCF_001443285.1 Poecilia latipinna
CAGGTTAAATGTGAATGATTGCTATAGCAATAATCATACAAGTCACAATAAAATTGATAAAATAATTATTTATGAGACCAACGTAAGTTATATATCTTTAATGCACTATTTACAATTAAACGAAGATAATTAATGAGCAAACTTACCTCTAGCTAGCAACACGTTAGCAGTTTTTGTTTTTCTGGGCTCCTTTTGTGACCCACATTTAATTTCCATCAGCTGTTGTCCAGTTGTGTTGTCATCTAACTCGGACTAGGACGTCACCAGCTTGAATTTACCAAAATTAGTAACTATTGTCAAGACCCTCTACTTTTAAGGCAATATTATGCGAGTAAAAATGGCGAATTTGAACAGCGCCTGTTATCTTCCCCATGATCTTCCCCGCGTTCAAGTTTTTTCTTTTCTTTATGG
>NW_015116124.1:47791-56251 GCF_001443285.1 Poecilia latipinna
TTTTTTTTTTTTTTTTTTTTAAATGAAAGTGTGCAATACCGCCACCATCTGGTCTGGAGTGTGAACTGGAGCTAATACCGTTGACTTATAGATCCTACATCTGAAAATGGAATGGGTTAGGCACTTTCTTAAACAACATTGCATCATGATTATAATTTTTTTATTCTTTGCAATTTTAACAAAAATAGTAAAAGATTATTAAGGCACCTAAAAAGACATACTTTTTAGGTACTTAAAAAGTATGCCTAAAAATTACATGAAAAGTACTTTATAGGTGCCTAAAAGACAAACTTCTGCATATGTATTAATTTGTTTTATTTTATAATCAGGTTACTGCGTGTTGCAGACTTCTGCCCAGGTCCCTCTTGAAACTGAGATATGGATCTCAACGGGGTTCACCTGGTTAAATAAAGAAAATTGAGGTATACTTTATTAGCCTAAAATGTACACTGAGATGTAATTTAAAACATACTGAAATTAATAATTTCAAGTAGTGTTAAGTGAATTTAAAAAAAATTCTATTTTGAGCATATATTTTAAAATATACACAAAATATGTTTTAAATATACGTGAGCAAGTGTATATTTACACTTGGGCAAATATATACTTTGTTCACTTAAAGTATACTTTTATTTAATATATTTATTAAAAGTGTATTTTGGTAAAATTATGTTTAAGTGTGCTTAAAGTTCTACTTTCGAAATTGGTAAAGCATACTTTTACCTTCAGATACTACCTTCAGATATATTTATAGGTAGTACACTTAATACTCAAATGAACTTTCACAAATATAAGTATGTTTGAAATATACTAAAGGATACTTTTTTTCACCTGGGTGTGTTCAGTTCATTTGCTGTGTCCATATATGTTCCTCCTTCTGCTTGAAGTCTGATTTTATTTATCCCAGACATTTCTGTTAGCATTAAGAATCAGAATGCCTTTGTTGTCATGTGTACAAAAGCACAGTGGAATTTCTAGAATTTGCTCTCTAGCTTCTTCCTTTACATCTTCTAGCTGTCTATAATCTTAATTATAAGTTGCTATATAGTCCTAAATAATTCCAGTCTCCCTTCTTAAAGTTTCCTTTTGCTTGTTTAGCAATTTCTTTAGGTCACTGCTGATCCAGAGTTTGCTATTGGAAAAACATCTAGCTATTCTAGTAGGATAGCGTTGTCTATAGTTCATATATATTTAGTCGGTCCTATTCTCTGCCATGGCACTGATGTCCTTTCCATGTGGCTGACAAAGTGCAACCCAGTCTGTAGCTTCAAAACAGTCCCGCAGAACTTCTTCAGCCCACTTTTTGTAGTTTTTTAAAATTACATTTTGCTTTTGAATGAAGGGTTTATATTTGGAACAAAGAAAAGCAAGGTTGTCATCTGATTTTTCCAGAGAAGATCTTGCTTTAGAGATTGATAACTCTGACAGTTTCATAAAACAAATTCAACACTGTGTTTTCTCTGGTTGAACAGCTGTCAAATGGTTGAAATGTTAGAAGTGCAGTAGAGAGTGAGGCATGAATAAAACTAAAAAATATTACCACACACGCATTGGAGTGGTGTGTCTGTAGTTAGCAGCAACTGAACTGAAGACATCAAATGCATGGTTGCAAGAAATGTAAACAGTTCACAAAATGAAACTGAGGAACACTCTCAGTAAATGATGTGAACAAAAACTTACTAACGGTTCACAGTAACATGTCATGGACGACATAATCTGTTGTTCACAAGCACTGCTAAATCCACCTCCTTTGCTCTTTCTTCTCCTTTTTAAATCTCTGCTTGCATGGTCAGACAGTTCGGCAGAGAGAGACACAGTTAAGAATAAGATCCTGCAGCCAAGTCTCACTAAAACACATAACACTGCATTCCTGGTAATCTGCCTGGATCTTACGGCTCATCCAAATTGTTTGCCAAAAGTCTCTTTGCCCTTTATGATCGATGGTTTGAATTTCCTTCTTTACTCTCTCTTTGCTGCGGCTTTTCACTTTATCTTCATCAGCTGCTCCCAGTAGTAAAAATAACCCACCTTGCTGCTATGGTTACACATCACAACAAATGTTCAAAAGTAAGAAAGTATCACCAAAAATCCTTCCAGCTGCACTGCATCCAAAACCAGAAATTAGTTGTCCAAAAATGTACTGAAACATAAAAATAAGTTTTTAAAATGAAGAAATCTAAATGAAAGTAGCAGAGCTACTCCAAATGCTACCACCTTGAGCAGTTCACTTTAACATCCAATCATATGTAATTAAGATAGTTTTTCGAATTGCTTAAATTTGGTTTTGAGGTCAGGAATGCTGAGCAATCAAATCGCTGGTCAGATAGCAACTCTGAGGCAAAGTTCCAAGTTCATGACCTTGTCCAGCTGGGATAAATGGAGCAAAGAGAGCTGGCAGAACTCAAGGCAGGATCTGAGAAAGTAACCACCTGGATGCACTCCTGGCCGCTGTTTTCTGGCACCCAAACTCTGGGCCTCCCTCTTAAATTATTCAAAATATTCACAAATTTGTCCTAAAGTATGGCAAGTTTTAATTCAAGTGTAATATTGTTTTCATGATACATTCTTTTAATGCAATTTAAGATTGCTGACAGAGACAATTTACACTTCAGATGTATTTTAAAGACTAGAGAGTTAAAAATTTATTTAAAGAGACTAATGTGATTTTTAATAAATACTGATGCCAGAGGGTTTTGTCTAAACCACACAGAAAGCTTTTTATGGTGAATTTAAGGCACTGATACCAGATTATTTATTATCAGATCTTTCAAAGAATTTTCAAGCTAATGTTTTAAAAACTTTGACATTTGTTACCACTTCAAAAACAACACTGAAAGAAGTTGGAGTAAAACATTGTGAGCGTTGAATTCGAAGACCACAAAGCAAGAAATGTAATGAAGAACCTAATTTTACTGAGTAAAATTCAAAAGCTTTGACCAGTGAAAAGTACGGAAACACAGGGCAGCTGTGGCTACAATCAGTAGCTTGACATCATCAGCATGTCAATGTGTGTGTGAATGGAAATGACTGATTTCATGTAAAGCATCTTTGCTTAGAACCAAGATTAAAATATGGAGAATTGTGGTTAGAAAACTTAAGGGGCAGAATCCTAAGGCTAGCAGACAGATGATATTAGTTTATTATATTCCCAGTGATAACCAGGGAGACGTTTAATATATTTAAAATAAAGTTCATGTGTAAGAGAATCAAAATAAATTAATGTTTACTGATCCCACACAAACACTGTTATACCATGATTATATTTCCATCCAAGGTTATACCAAACTTTACTTTTATTTCTACAACGTGAAGGGGAGTTGTTTTTAAATAAAAGATAAAAAAGTGTATGACAACAAAAATGTTTTTTTTTCTACACCATTTCTGGTTTTTATTGTTGTTTAAGTATTTTCAGCTGAGGAAAATACTTAAACCAAATCCTAATTTCCAATCTGTGTGAGAAACCTGGATTTGTCTCAATATAGAACCAAGTGCAGTACAAAGGAAATGTGGTCAAGTGGAGAAAAACCAAACATCAGGCAAAAATAGTGAAGCTATTAAGTTTTACACACAGGAGTGGCGCATAAAGCTACCAGTCTACATAATCTGTGACCTTTGGTTTTCTTCAGTGAAACTTTAGGTGTTCTATACATTCAGCAGTTCCTGAAAGTCATAGCTTTCACAATCAAACGAAGCATGGAGATCATCAACGGTTTAGTGATGCTGTAGAGATTGGTGAGCTGAGCTACACGTGTTAGCCTCATGCAGCCTGGGAACAGTTCTGTTTGAAGAGATAAGAACGATCCAAAAACTATGTATGTGGAGCGATTTAGGAAATTGTACATAGATTTGTTAACAAATCTGCAAATCTGTAGGTTTTTTTGCCCCAGTTCATGGAGTTGGTTTTACTTTATCAAAAACCAACTGAACAGATTAAGCACAGGCTTCATTAGCCCAGGCAATGTCAGAATATGCACACATATTTTGGATTTATTTATGTTTCAAGGAAGAATATTGCCTGTCCCTGAAACAGCAGGCAGCTTATCACTGGTTTTAAAACCACTAAAACCTTTAATGGTTTTTATTTTTAACCATTAAAAGTTTTACATTTTAATCGTTAAAATGTAAAACTTGGCACTAAAAGACATGACCACTGTGTTCCTAACTTCCTTTTAGTCCAACAACTTATTAGTTAGATTCTTTATCAAAGATTATTGTTCGAAAAATCCTACAAGAAACTTTTTTCTGATTTTGTATTTTTGTAGCTTGCAGTGAGAACAAAGGATAAATTTAGTCAATTCTGTAAAGTTAATCTATTTCTCTTAATTAAAATGTGCTGAAAATGTACCAACCATGTTTTATTTTTGTTTTGTTTTTTGCAGCATTGCACTGCTAGTGCATGCTTATACTGGGGGAAACAACACCTATTTTAATCTAAACTATTATTAACTATTTCAGCTAAGCAGGCTGTGTGCCGACACACAGGAGCTTTCTCAATATCAGAGATGAAGAATCATCATTTTCAACCAGAACTACACTCAAAAACCCCAACAGCAACAAATGGGCTGCTAACACACACACACACACACACACACACACACACACACACACACCTCTGAGGAAGATGAGGGACAGAGTTTGCTTTGTTTTATAAAATAAAAAGTATATATAACAAAAGTCATTAATGCTGTAGAAAAAACTATAAAATAATTATTGAAACATGAAATGTCCTGGGTCTTATATGATGTATGTGCATATATATCAGTGTGTGGTTGTGTAGCTCATCCAGTAGCGATGGATCCAGGATTCAAACACTTCCTCTTCAGTCTGGGCTTAAACGGGTCAGCAGTTAGACATGAAGTTAATAAAAGGTTTATTTTATATCGACTCTGATTTTATGATGATGTTTAAATTAGGGGTGCACTGATTGTAGTTTTCTGGCTGATCACTGAACTTTAAAAGATGCAATTCTGATTTTTTGACTGAAATGGTGCTAAAGATAGCAACAACACTGCAAAGCTGGCAGACATGACCTGGTAGTCTGTCAGTCTGCCCTCTCTCACAGCAGAGCAAAAAGGGGCTGTAGCAGATTTTCAGATATTTGTGGAGGCAGATGACATCGGTTTCTCATGCAAGGATTGACTGATCTCCCAAAATGAAGGAACCCATGTTGAATAGGTGCACCCCTACTTTAAATGTATCCGGGTGCTTCATGCTTTCTTTCTTTTGCATTTGTTTATTTGATGACTCGGTTTCTAATCATCAATTGAAAATGACATCAACACTTAGTTTAGTTTGGAACTTATGAAGCCTGAGTGAGAAATGTCTCAGCAGAAGAACTCAAGGATGCAGCAGATAGAAGCACCAATCTGTTGTTCCGCTCAGCTCCAGCAGACGGGTGTGTCAGCAGAGGCACGTTAGCAGCTGACAGCCACTATACGAAGAGCGCGTGCTCGTGCGCGCGGTGCTGATGCTTCGCTATGCCAAACCCCACCGAGCAGAAAGGAACGGCATGGAATGTGTTCCTGACTCTGTACAGCGGCCTTACAAACCAAGCTGCTGTTCCCAAAGCACACAAGCACAACATCAAACACTAACGGTGCCTGACATAGCTCCCCTCTGCTGCTGCCTGAATGACAATCTGCCGAACAATAGACCTGAGCGGAACGGCCCGAGGAGGGACGGCGAACCCCGCGGGTAGTGATGGAGCCAAACATGCAGGTCAGATGGAGCAGAACTGTTTATGTGGCCTACCTCAGCTTCAGAGTCAGAAAACAAAGGATGCTGCAGCAATTTCTCTCCGTCAGATCGGTGCGTTTGTTCGGCCTGACAGCGTCCAGTCCTCCGCCAGCAGCAGTGAGCAGCAGCGGTACTTCCTTCCGCCCAGCCTCTTCACAATCAGCGTCCTTTTCTGCTCAAGACTCCCACTATTTCCCCTAGAAATCTACTTTCACTCTGTAGACCAGGGTTTTTACTCAAAAAAGCCACGCGAATGATAAAGGCGACAAAAATTTGGTTAAAAACAAACAAACAAAAAACAAGCAAACAAACAAACACTCCAAAGTAGCCTTCTATTTGAAATCACTCCGCAGTTCGTTTTTGTCTGCAATAAAAGTGTTTTAGTCCATTTATTTTGCATAAAACTACTTTGCTTTCAAATAGAAAGATGAAACAAGCTAAGAATTAAGATCTTATTTGTTCATTTACACTCTTAGAGAGAAAATGAAGCTGCAGCTAAGTGCAATGCAAACTACCAAGTAAATACAAATGCATAAAAATATTTTTAATTTTGATTTTATTTTGGAACTGAGGATGACATTTTCCCGTTCGGTGTTGTGATTTTAGCAAACCTAACGGAGAGCGGCTCAGACCCTGCAATGAGACACATAAACCCCCCTCCCTCAGTCCACCCTCGCTCCTTTTTAACTAAAACTTAACCGTCCTGTTCTCACACACACTCTCTGCATGTTTGCCTTTTTGGATATATTGGAGCAGCTCTTTGCATGATATTAAATTTCCTTGGATGTCGCTGGCTTTCAAGCCGTTTCCCCTTCCCTCCTGAATGGAGCGGTCCGTCCGTTAAAGGGCCAGTGCTCGGATTGTCAGCTGCAGCGTCTTAGGTTGACTGCGACAGAAGGTGATCTGCTTTAACTGCTGACGTCTGATCAGGTTTGTTTAGATTTTATTTGAAGGATGACTTATTTATACCCGAATAATAAAATATATTGGAAAAAAGCACTGTTTGCTAAAAAAGCCAGGATATTAAAAAATAAACGCATTTTATGTCCCAAAACATTCTAAAATATTTTAACATGGGGGTGAAACCCCGCACCGTTTCTGTTTAGTAACAGTCCAGCCCAGAACCAGGATCTTTTATTGTCTGTTGAGTTTCTTTGGTTTCTGAGTTTGATGCTAATTGCAAATAAAATAATAAGTGGAAACATCTGCTATATAGTAAACAGCAGTCACATTCTCCACTGCCATGCTTGTTGTGTTTTTGTTCCGTTGACCGGCCCACAGGTGACGTAACGTTTGACGCAGACAAACGTGAACCGTTACCATCTGGGTTTATTCTGCGGTGTTGATGTGGCAGTCAGTGGTTTGACCATACAATTAATTTTGTTTGTTGCCAACAACGCCACCTGGGGTTATTACCCAGGAATTAACGGTAAAGGACACAGATCCGGTTTTGCAATAAGCAAGAGACAGGTTTCAAGACAATAGTTTATCACAATCTAAGAATAAAAAAATACCTGTACATGAACGAAAAGAAAATTCACAAAATAAAGCCAACTAGGCTTACCGGTGTACGACCAGGTCCTGGATGGTATAGGCTCCAAAACAAAGAAATCAAAACAAACACCTGTGAAGTCAGTCACTCTTTGAAATTCCCTCCACCCATTTGTGTTAATCACTGCACAGTCACACCAAAAAGGGACGCCCTCATCCAGGCCCGAGAGCACCACGGGTAGTCCTCTAGGAAAAAAAGAAAAAAAAACAAATTGTTAAAATACAGGCAGTAAAAGAGATATATAAAAATGTGTGTAAATAAAACAATAAAAGTCTCTGTGCTTGACAGGCACCAATCCAATCCGAAAATCCGAAACAGAGCGCGATCAGCCGCTCTGGTCTCGGGGGGCGTGTCTCTCTTGACCGCTAAATAAGCGGTGACTCAGTCCAGGCAAAGCAGCAGTGTTAAGTGTGTGGCTAACAGCTGCGATTCCTAATCCATCCATCCATCCATCCATTTTCTGAACACCCTTGTCCCTCAGTGGGGTCGGGAGGGGTGCGATTCCTAATATTAAAAAAAAAAAAACAGTTTAAAACAAAGGGATAAAAATAAGATTTATCACTGAGTCCACCTAACGATCAGGCCAAGCTCTCTTCACTTCCACCCAAACGGGAACGCTCACAAACATCAGCACTTGTCAGAAGAACCACTTCACCCACGATCAAACGTGGAGGTAAATACGCC
Organism: Poecilia latipinna; assembly: GCF_001443285.1. Classification (NCBI taxonomy): domain Eukaryota; kingdom Metazoa; phylum Chordata; class Actinopteri; order Cyprinodontiformes; family Poeciliidae; genus Poecilia; species Poecilia latipinna. The sequence continues at coordinate 55,764 of NW_015116124.1, forward strand.
AGTACGTTTCTGCTGATAAAATGCGCTATAACGACAATGTACAAAGCAGCCAACCTCACCTGTACTCGGCACTAGTGATGGGCTATCTGAATCCAGGCTTCGAGGCTTGTGTCGTCTTGCTGAAAACCACGTGACTGGCAACAAACTAGGCCTCACCATATGAATACGCAAACCCCTCATGGAGCGCTGAGTCGTACGTAACAGCGTCCGCCATCTTCTATGTGGCAGCAGAGCGATCGGAGCTCCTTAAGTCCTGTGCTGTGTGGACTTATTTTAACCGTTTTACGAAACAAATCTGGATTAATTCTCATTACCTTCCCCAGGTAAGGATGAAAGATCAGAATTACTTGACTTTACAGCCGGAAATTTGCTTCTATCGAGAAATATTTCCTATGTAACTTAATTGGACCGAAGTAACCACTGATTGTTAGCGTAGCAGCTAACGTTTTCATACTGTTTTCTAATGAGTAGAGCTGATGAGAAACCGC
>NW_015116124.1:61356-63007 GCF_001443285.1 Poecilia latipinna
TCACCTCAGCTTTTATACCGAGCGCCCTCTGGCACTATTGGCTCACTTGCAATCACCCTGCCAGCAGGTGCAGCCTCCACCTTCTTCCTGCCATATTGAGTTGAGCAGAGTTCCTGCCGTGGAAAAACATTTTTTTTCTGTGGACACACGCTTGAGAACCGGTGTTCTGACTATCTGTGCTACCCCATCAGATTTTCCTACCGTAGCACGGATAAATATGTCTGTCGGTGTTACCCGTCTAAAACTTCTACCGTCATGTTTACAAACCAAAAACTAGCGGGTTGTGTGTTAATGTTAAATATTATCATTGGATAACATTATTTGAGTAACGAGACCGAAGCTTAGGAGTTATGCTTAGCTTAGCATTGGAACAATTTATACACGACAAAACCACAAAAATATCACCTTCATCAGAATACCCTGTCAGTTTAAAATGAAGCTGCATGCACTAATCTTTTTATTAGAATATCATACCTTTTAAAAAAATATGTTAATTACAAAGGTGTTTGTAAGAATAAAGCATTATCAGACAGGTGAAACAGTTATTTATTGGAATTAAATTAAAGAGACATCTGCAAAAACAGATCACCACAAACTCTTTTTTGCGTATTAATATGTTGTATGACAGACTTTATCAAATGCAGCGCAGCCACAATGTGTCCACCAAACTGCGCAAGTCACTGTGCACCTGAAATGATAGGATATGATTAACATATAGTAATATTACATTGCTGTTACACAGCTTCAATATCTCACATAATATCTACCAACATGCTATTTACCACAATAAGTATATGAATGTGGTTTTGCGGTTTTTTTTATTGAGGACGACAGTTACCAGACAAGATATGAGAGCAATAATGAGCATCTCCATAAATTAACAGCCGTTACACTGAATTCCTTTTGACCTGCTTCAAAATTAAAATTTACAACCTGACACAAATACATTATTCCACATTAGCTCACTTCTAGCACACAAACAATTACAGCAGCTCTATTATGACATAGACAAAAAAGTTACAAACTAGTTCAGAAGACAAGAAAATCTTCTACAATCAGGGGTGAAAGAAGGGGAGTATGGCAGGGTACTGCGTACCCCTAAAAGATTTAGCGGCGGTACGCAGTACCTGCAAGAGAGAGGAGCGGCTGTAAAGAATCAATGGGTTCACTAATCAATCGTGACTGATTAGTTTTTCAAGAACAATCTAAAACACGACTTAATCAGTTAATAAATAACTTTTTTTCCCATTTCATATTGTTTCTGAACTGTTCGTGCTTTGCCAGAGCAGGGTGCAATACGTCGATCGCGGAAGGTTTTGAGTCGATCTCGGCATTAGGTGACAAACTGAACGCCGCCAGGAGGCTGAGACCAGCAGGTCCTCCTCTGACTCCTTATCAAAAATGTTCATAACAATATTAAAGAACAACAAAAAAATCAACAAAACGTGCTCAAATTAATGACCCAACAACAATAATAATCTCAGTGATTATTGTTTCAACAGGGTGTTGCGCAATTCTGCGGGTTTCGGTTCCTTTACCAAAATAACTAGCAGAGCAGGAGTTTAACATTAACTAGTCAACCACCACTGTGAGAGGTTTATTAATGATCGCAAAATAAATATCAAGCCTGAAAACCTGATATCATAATGGA
>NW_015116125.1:0-17214 GCF_001443285.1 Poecilia latipinna
AAAAAAAAAAAAAAAATGAGACAACAGAAGGAAATTAGATGATCTCACGCAGTCTGTTTGAGCCCGTCAAAACTCTTTAGTCTTCGATTTCTCCACTGGTGGCATAAGCGTAAAAATGAACGAGGAGCTGGAAGAGCTGAATGTCTCATTAGAAAACACAAAAGCTGTTTTTGGCTAATAAATTGGATTTACAAGGCAAACACGAGCCCTTTAATGTGCGGGTGTTCTCGTTCGGCTAACTGTTAGAGTCTCATCACGGTCACTGTGATATCACTGCCAACACTGTCATTTAGAAAGCTTGATAAATGGCTGTCTGGTGTCACATGCAGATGGGCATTTCCATTTATGTCGTAAATCTTTCATTATCCCCAAACAATTTAGGAGTGCACCCATAATCACAAGCTGAATAGACCAATAAAGCTATACAGCAAAATAGCAAAAGGCCAGCCTCTGGCTTTGGGTGTTCCCTTCAAAATGGAAAACAGTCCTTTGACACAATTTACTGCTCACTCTGCAGCTGTCACAGCAGGTGTTAATCAAAAGCAAAACAAAATAAAGAAGCAGAAGTGTAACGCAGACGCTCCTATAAATTTGGCTGTTCAAGGACGACAGTAACGCTTCCATTTCACTGCTTTAGCAGAGACATTAATACCGCTCACAAATGAGATAGTTTTAAACGAAGTTAGCAGCAGTAGGTTACAACTTTTTATTATTATTATTTCAGAAAAATATAAAAATTTAAGATTTTTGACAAAACCTGAAATTTGTCAAATACTTTTTCGTTTGTACATTTCGTTTGTACTGTACATTCATATTCATGTACAGTTTTGAAATAAATGTTTAAGTAGCTAAAATTAGCTACTTTTTACATTTAGAATAATTTGGTAAGTAGCTATATATTATAAATAGAAAATTACATAATAAGTGGGTAGTAGTTGCCTTTTACATTTTAACACCTGAATCTGTGGGACTAAAAAGGTTATATCTAAATAACCTGTAAATACAACCAGATTCTATTCTATTGCTTTTATAAGACTAGATTTTTACTGGTTTCAGGTTGTACTTCCTGAACCAATTGTTTATCTTGTTTAACCATTTACAAAATAAATATTGCTTGTGGCATGTGAAAGAATAGCACTAAAATTACATAGGTAACATATCAAAACACAATTTTATCAACTTAAAAAGAGCTCTGTCTGCCTGGTTGAGGACTGTTATGCACTAAGGATGTTTTTGTCGCCTACCACTGCTGTTCTTGCCTTTTGTTTGGAAAGGCGGTGGGTGATGTTAAAGAGGATAGCTCTGATCCTGATAAGTGCGAGATAGAAGCAGACGGATTAGTCCCAGGGATCAAGGATTCATCCCCTGCTGTTTCATGATACTGTATGTTTAAATCTGTGTGAGTCCAGCTGAGAGGCCTCAGAGCACAGACACAGGCTGCCCTGTGTGTTTCCTGTATGCAGGGACTGACACACACAAAGTTTTCTCATTTGAGTCTGCTTGTTTAAAAACCCATTTGCTGCCACAGTTTATGATATAGGTATTATGGCTCATTGCCCAGGGTGTCATGATCTTGAAGATAAAAACATGTTAAATTGCACAAATAAAAAATGATCATTACTTTTAAAGTTTTAAAGTGTAATTTCCCTCGCGGTTGCTTGTCTGTATAACCAGTCAATGAGAGTTTTGTCCAGTATTGTGTACATTTTAGCCACTATAAGAAAATTTCAGCAAGCGTCACTGGTGCCTAGTGAAGCAAAAGTTAGTATTTGATTCTCAGTCTTTGGTCTGAAGTGAAATTAAAAGGCTCTGTCAGTGTTTCAAGAGCCCAGACTGCATTTGATCCTTTTTACTTCAACGTTTGAAATAACTACAGTTGCCAAACTTGAATGAGATTATTTCACACGGCTGTAAGATCTTTTATAAGATGGTCTGATGTTTATGAAACCTCTAAAAACAAAAAAGACCATTCCAAAAACTTTGTTGGTTGTAAGAAATCTCTTAAAATAAGTGCAATAAGAGCAAAACCTACATCGGCCAAAACTGAACTGGACCAATCTTAAAAGGCACATGAGATCATTTCAAACAGACACATGTTGCGATTTGAAAACACAGTAGTTGTGAAAGGCTGTATAATAATAACTAAATAAAAAGTTGCAGAATTGGCTTTGTCTTGAAAATACGTGAGTGTATTTGGTTTTTCTCAAGGGCAGTGCGAGAGCATTTTAAGGGTCAAATTAAATATTTATTTGCAATAAAACAAAGATAGCTGGACTAAATTACACAGGAGCAATCGATGATATGAATTGCACATCAAGTTTAACACCAGGTGTTCTTACGTTTCATTATGAGGCACCGGATGCAGAACATGCCAGTTATCAAGACTTCAAATGTTCTTTCATCCAGAGCCAGCTAAGTGAGACCTTCTCAGATTTCCTGGGTCCGCTGGGGAATCCTATTCCCAGGCGCTGCTTTTGGCATGGAGGAATCCGCAGCTGAGTCGACCCGCGCTGAGCCCGACTGACAAAACTCAAGCCTATTACAGTGCTCAGTGATCCCAGATGACACAATGGTCAGGTTCCTTCCATTCCTCTCTTTGTGCTCGTCTGCCTCCTTCCCTCTCTGTGATTGTTCTCTACTTGACAAGACGAGGTTGCCTCTCTCCTGAGTTGCCTCGCTCAGCTTGCTCGAGTTTGCTCACTTTTGCTTCCTGCCTTTCGTCTCTGGCTTCCTGATGTCTCTCTAGAACCATTTGTCAGCTCCTCGCTTGAGGTTAAAAGTGCATTTTCGACTTTCACATTGAGTAAATTAATGCTTTTGTTGCAGGCTACTATTTGTAGCTTTTAGTTCTTCACTTTCACAGTTGTCACAAAACATTAAAAAACAATTACTTAAATATGCTGTAGACCATTTTTTTTAATTCTGTGTCAAAGCAAACTGCTATTAAAATAATGTATAAGTTATTGCTGCTCACTAATAGTCACAGTTTTTGACAAGGTCATAATGGATCTTAAAGAACATAGACAGCCATGGTTTAATTAAAGATTTTGTGTCTTGAAAATAAGCAATAATTCAAAACTTTGACCATAACCTTGAATGTGACATGCATAATTTGTACAATTCTACTGGAAAAACAAGCATTTGTGGTGGAAGGATGTGGAAAAAAAACCAAACATGTAATAACTAGGGTGATTGTGTTTTTTTCAAGGTCTGTTCACATTCGTTTCAGGAGTTTCAGTTTTCTTTGGGAGCATTTTGACTGGGTAATGTTGAGTTGCTCTATCTTACTAAGGTTGTCTAAATCTATCAGCTTGGAGGTACATGCATTATTCACAGTTTTCTTTAGGAAATCCCATTGATTTTCTAGCTAGACCACTCCAAAACTCTACCTGTCCTTTGCTGAAATCTACTTCTTGTTGGTTTGGATGTACACTTGAACTCACTATGATGAAAAAATAAAAACAACTAACCTCTGTTACACCATAACCCATATTTTCCCACAACGTTCTGTCATATAACCTTACTATCTTAGTAGTTCCAGACATTTGAAGACAACAGGAGATTTTTTTCACTCCTAAGACACAACCCTGGAAATTCCTGCAACTTCTTCAGTGCTTTGTCTTGCTTTCTAAAAACATCTAGTTTTTGTCAGAGCTTCCCTAATCAATGCTGAAATGACTTTTACAGGACTCAAATCATTTGAAACATCCAAAAGTCCTTCAATTTTAATGGAGTGTGTACATCTTTGAGTGAAATTTGGTGCTCTATGTGAGTTATCATTTATTTAGATTTCTGAAAACATTAACTGTAGATGAAATAATGAATCTCAAGACACCTAAACAAAATTATGCAAAAAGCACATCAACTTTTCCCAGGATGTACAGAAATTAGTCACTGCAGTGAAAACATCTGAAAAGTAAAGTGGATCCTTTGTGGATATCAAACTGACATACATTCATTTTCAGACATATTGTACAGATTGCACTAGTACATTTTGTTCTTAGAACCAATGACAAAACTGTCCAACTACAAAATATTGTGTTGTATTTGACTCGTTTACCCAAGAATCTGATCAAAATTTCTTCTAAAAATAAGTTCAAAACAGGGGGTCTAACCCTCCTACTAGCAAGGCTCATGTAACGAATTGACCAGTATGTTGGTGCTGTTTCATAAAGGTTCATCAGTCTTTTCTTCCCTCAGACACATATAGCGTGATCCATGTTGCATTTCTGCTATTCGCTCATTTTTCATTCTTTCAATCACTCATGAACTCAAAGGGAATTTACCGTCATTCTTCAACCATCCAACAGCCCCCTCTCTATTTTATGTTTTAATTTTCACTTTTTCCCCCCCTTCTACATCCTCTAGTTCAACTCTCACTTTCCATTTAACACATCTTTAGTAATCATTTCCAGTGTCATTAGGCTGGAGGAATTTGTCTGTCTATTTTCCACCCTTTCCTTGACGTTTATGACTGTGTTCAAAATTTATGGTCAATTTTACCCACTCAAAATCTATCAGATAAAGAGCCAGAGGTGTTATTTTCCCTAATGGGTGACAACCCGGCCTTGAAATCTTAATATCGGTGCTGAGTAAATGATTCATGCCATTTTCAAGCGGAGATGGCAGCTAAGTGACTGGCTGGCAGAAGTCTAGTGGTTGCCTTGACATTCTCTAAAAAATAAAAAATAAAAAAAAAAGCAGTAGACTGAACAGACCGTAATGGGATTTTAGGATCCCCAACAGCCAAATAAACAACTAAGTTTCCTAGTTACACTGATTAGAATTATACACTAACTTGGATAGTTCATTGTCACCTGGAAATATATAATTCAATGCCCAGAACCATACTTGTTTAGAGTACATCAGGAGGCACCACCACAATGTCCAAACTATTCATGACACTTTAGAATTGAAAACATCGGTTGGCAATATCTCACATAGCTAGAACAGTTAAGTTGTGGTTAGAGATAAAACTACAATGGTGCATAAATGTGAAAGTACGACTTGCCACAACATGTCAAAGTTCTGAGATCATTTTAAATTGCAAATTCAAAATGATAATTCATACTTTAAAAAGAAAAAAAACTAGTACAAATGCCATTGGATGACCTATGAATTTGATTTGTTTCATGTTTTATTGTTGAATGTAGACTTGAAAGAGATATTGGACAAATATTTATGATGGATTATTGTTGTACCGCTATTTTAAGAATTTATTCAGTGCACTTCATCTTACTTCTGTCAAATTCTTGTGCCATTGGAAAATGGGTGGCTTTAAGCAACACCTTTCATGCAACGAGAACTGAACTGTTCATAATTTGAGTTCAAATCAAGCCTCAGAGTTTTTTGGACATGTCAGAAAAAGTCTATGGTATAAGTGTGACTGCTTGGAGATGACAAATATATGGCACATAATATGCTCTTCAATTTAAAAAAGTACTTAAATTCAACAAAGATACTAGACTGATAATAATGTTGCTGAAACCCATGTTACACTCTTTCTACAATGATCAATAATCACTCACATCAGCATGCTAAATGCTTAAAGTGGTTAAAATTGCTGTAATCACTAAATAGCTACTGGACCCTTTGATGGTACATGTGGGCTGTTTCTAAAGCATTAAATGTTTAAATGTTTATGAAATATTAAAAGAAACAAAAAGAAGCAAAAGTAGAACACATATCAAAATGGACAATTTTTACAACAGAGACAAATCAAAAATGACTCAAACTTCAGACATGAGACAGGACTTGTTGCTTTACCAAGTGTCATGTCTTCATATTTAGACCCGAGTTCTGATAAAAAAAATAAAGTTAAAATATAGTAAACTGTGACAGCAGCTGGTTTTAAATGACCAATCTATCATATTAATATGGAAAAAAATAACATATTACAAAACATGTTTTAATTTTGGACACCAAATTACAGAATTCACCGAATACAGAATTTACCCTGTTTGCCAGCTACCATCTTGCAATGGAAAAATGTATTCTAGATTGCATGTGTTGCATTTTGACACAAACTGGCTTTACCGGTTTAACCTTTAACACACTCGGCTCTTCAGTTATCAGGTTTTACATCCCAGAATAACAAGGCAATTTATAAACAAGCTGTTATTTTACAAACAGATTATTTAAAACTGGTAGAAGCTGGTCTATTAAAAACAAAACAAAAAACAAAACAAAAAAAAACAGCTTCTGCTAACTGTGTGCGGGTGGATGTTTTCTCCACTGATTTACACTTTACAACTGAAATCTGATGTCCTGACTTTTTTTTTTCTTTTTTTATCATAAATGTAAACAAGCTCTAACCATCATCAAACTGTCTCTATGATAGCTGGAATCAGAACTGATGGTTTGACATCTCTCTCCCAGCTAACACAATTGTGTCTCAGACATCTTTTTTCTTTTTGCTATTGTTGTGGCGTACTCATCTGTCAGTCACATCTCACTGAAGAGTCTTTCATTAAGTCCCTGATGATTTCTTGCTGCAGCAACTTCAATAATTATAATGCTTCCGATGTGCTTTTAATTCGATTGCACAGACAAAATGACGCTGGTGTTGGGATGTCTTCAGGCAAATGTGGCAAAAACTCCATCTCTTTTCCATTTTATTCTGCTGAGCTGCCAGCTGGGAGATGCGGAGTGGAAAACAGAGGGTCCAGAGCTGTCGACAAAGCTGCTATCTCCATCACTTCGAGGTGTCTGTAACGCATTAAAAGCTCCATCCATCATACATGACTGACACTGCTGCTCACATAAACAGTGAGAGTTTTATGTCCCCCCCTCCCTCCCCCCAAATTATTTAAATCTTCTTTATTTGAAACGGAGATTTAACTGGTTTTTGAGGCATGTTTAATTACACGTGAGTGAATGGGTTTATCTCCTAGAACAGTGGCTCAGTATATTATTAGCACAGATGGTAATTATAAGGCATTTTGACTTATTTTTTTTTTGTGAATTATTCAGAGGAACACCAAAATAATCGCTTTCGATGGAAATTGAGGGAAGTTAAGTGCATATGGTGATTTCAAAAGTACAGACTTTGCTACACAAAACAAAAGCTTTATGTAACTGTTTCTGACCAAATTGCCTTTGTCATACACAAACCGCAACAAGAAAGTTGGCCTTTTTCGTGTTGTCCACATATCTAGGAATCTGTCAGAGATCAGATAGAAAGGAGTGGTAAAAAAAATCAGTTTCAGAGACTGTTATGACATTCTACATTTGCTTCTTAATCTAGTAAAGCATTTTGTTTATAGATTAGCTCATAATCCCCTAAAAACATAAAGGAAAAAATGCATCTTCTGTTTGAAAATCCTTTAAAAGGACAAGAGGACTCAGTCATGTCCTTATACTAAAATGTAGTAAATTTAGAAGTAACCGAATGCTGAAGTATTCATCATCAGTAGATTAATTACAATTTGAACTGTTTTTAAAGATTTGCATGCAATCTTCCAGAGCTTTACAAATCCGATGTTATTTTTACTATTGTATGCCAGCTTTTAAAAGTCAAGATTTCTGACTCACTAGTTGCCAAATCCTGCCACCCACTCTGAGGGGAGTTATGATAATAAGTGCAATATTGACATTTTCCAAATGTTTAGCTAAGTAGTAATAAAATTTGACTTGTAAGAGGAGTTTGCAGCCTGTGCTGCCTTTTAAACTGACCTGATTTACACTTCGCTCAGTCACTAGATCAAAAGTTGATCTAAATTTCACATTTTTAGGACATCATGCTCCAAATGGAAATTTGATGACTAAATTCACATACAGATAGAGATAATAGTGGAAGGCATTTATTATTATTTTTTCAGCACAGCATGCAGTGCACATATCACACAAGCGTGACTGTGCAGCATCATTTGGACTAGATTAGTCTATTTTCACAGTTTACCTAAAACACATTTTTATTTTTTGAATGTTAGAAATTAAATAAATAAAGACAAAGTAAAATGTCCATGCATGTGCCCTTGCATATTTAGAAATAGAACTACCAGAAAAGTGCTGGATTAACTGGTAATGGAGGGCGCTCCACTGCCAGTTGCTGTGCACTGCTGGTAAGCTGGGTGAAAAATTGCTCCCACGTTTGTCCAATGATCACAAGAAAGATAGATTGGATGGTAACACTTTATTTGAAGGGGTGTGCATAAGACTGACATGACGCCGGCATAAACATGACATAACACCTTTTCATGAATGTTTACGACTGTCGTCATGAAGTGTCATTTGGTAAATAAAGACACTTTTAATGCAAAGTTGACCATTTTAATGGACTTTGATGCAAGTTTTAATTCAACTTTGCATTAAAACGATTATTTACCCAACAATGCGAAGTTGACACTTACTGTACTTGTCATGCAAAGTTAAAAGTGTCATTATTTACACTTCATGAAAACTCCTTCATCTTCATAACCGGTGTTATGTCACATTTATGACACCCTGTCACATAAAGAGATATTTTAGAATATCCAATCTGTCCAGTCTGATTTTCTTTCTTTTTTTTTTTATTGGTTGCAAAAACACATAAGTTTGAATAGGAAACTGGAAGATTGCCACTCATCCATAGTATAAAAGTTTGTCTCAAAACCCCTTGAAAACTTCTGCTAAATTTAATAGGGTGTTTCCTATACCTTTGCTTATCTCTGTGCATCAGAATAAATATTAATTGAAATAACTGTTATAATTGTAGTAATTGGCATATTATGTTATTTAAGCTTTAGCACAAATGACTATTGGGTATATGTTTTTAGCTCTAGGATTAGTATAAGGACTTACTCTTTCTTGATATTGCTGTATTTTTAGAGAAGGAGAAGAATCCCACACAGGTTCATGCCAACTCCTGACAAACAAAAGTGTGACGACATTTCAAAGCTCATACAAGATCTCTGTGGTTTATTATTAATTTCACAGAAAAACATATTAACTACTGGAACCGTTATTTTATTTATAACCAGAAATATATTCCTGTGTTTCATCCCTTCTTTCCTACGAAGCAGGAAAAAAAAAGATTACCTGTCCCTGCTGATGTTCTGCCATGTCAGTCCCATTCAAAAGCTCTCATTCAAAGACTTTACCTGAAGCACTAAGCTCCAACTTTCTGTGGAATACAAATGAAACAAATGACAGACCAATTCGCTCCCTGTCAGGCACTGCTGCAGGGGGAAGTTTACCTTGCCCACTTGAAAAATAGTCACTCTGTGCCAAAAAAAAAAAAAAAAAAGCCCCTAAACAGAACCACCCTTTGCACTAACACGGCACCAACTGAATGAAACTGAAGTGTGTTCGAGTAAAGCGCACAAGTCCTAAAATATGTGACAGATCCACTCTCAAGATCGCAAACCTATCGTCTAAGTGAGAAATGGGATTCATTTCGGTTTGTGAAACCAATATATATGCGCAGGCACAAAACATGGGAAATAATGCCACCGGGGTGTTTGTTAGTGGACCCCTGTGGGTGATCCTAATTTGGAAAAAAGAACTCTTTAGTGCTGTACCTTCAGCCCTCGGTAAGTTGTAAAGAAGATCAATCTGAACTCGGCACACAACTTTCCTTTTGGTTTAAAGCAGCAGCACGGCATAAGACCAGAAAGGTTTCCGAGTCGGAAGGACGGTAAAAACAGCTACCATCAATCCGTAACGCCTTATCTTTACAGGAAAAAGAGATCCTTCATTTCATTTCTGTTTAAAATGTTGCCACGCCCAGAACAAAAAAGGCACGTTTTACACTGCATTATGTAAGCAGAAAGAAGAAAATAATCTTTCTGTAGCTTTATTTAAAAATCTTGTAGGTTGTGAGACTGACGATGAAGGCTAGCGAGACTAGCGACGAGTGACTTGATCGTTTACAAAATGTGGTAAATTTCTTTATGTTTAGAACCTTATGTAAAGTCTGCAAACAAGACAAAGTAGAGAAGAGCGGTTTATTTTAAGTGAGATATTTATCTGCTTTGCACAAATAGCTCCCTTTGGCACGAGAGGCCACATAAAACAGAAGAGCTCATTTAAGCAGAAAATGTGTTTACTTGACATGATTGTGGAATTCTGGCCGCCTTTGCCAACTAATGGAAGCGCGGTGACAAATGCCTGCTTAAAAGTTGGTAGATTTTCAAAGTGCTCTGTGCCAGTCTGTGTGTAAGGAATAAGTACATGTGACTCACTAAATGTCAGCTGATGCTATGAGATGGCTGATTAGCCTGTCAGTTTGAGCAGCATTTTCTTCTGCCTGCCTGCTACCTGTCCTTGCTACAGGAAATAAAAGCCTCTACAAAAAAGAAACAGCGTAGACTCTAAAGATAAGACAATTTGGCATTGAGAGGATGTAAAATAGCATGGTAAAATTAACAAGTGACTTTAAGGACATTTAAAGGATATGTATCGGAGTGTCTCTCAACAAAGAGCTTGTGTTAACTGTATCCTTTTTTTCCTTTTCCATATGCCATCCTAGAAAACTGAATTTAATTCTTCCAAAGACAGATTTAACAAGCCTGAGTTTTCCACAGTTTAGACGCAGCACAGGGGAGTCTGCATTTGCATTAAATGCAACTATAAATATGTAATATTGAGATAATCAGAAAAAAAACTGCTACAAATTGCTTCAGTTTGGACCATAATGTGGAATAAAAGCAGTTTTCTGCGTCTGAAGAAACAACAAGACATACTGTATAAATATTTCATGGGGGTTTCCTTGAAAAGAATCATTTGTATTTAGAAATCCAAAGTTGTACACACAGCATGTCTTGGAAACTAAAGTTTTCAGTCATATAACGCTAATATGATTTTGCCCTTTTCTTAGACCTTTATGATTTAAAAGGAGTCCAACATGTCAATTTGAACTCCATGATAAACACATGCAACATTTTTCTCCCAATTGTAATAACACTTAGCATCTTGTTCACATCAATGTAATCGCATGATACCCTAAAGTCTTCGATATGTTGCATAATATATCAGTTGCAAGTGAGAAAAATCCCTCATCTTCCTCCTTGCTTTGGTGCCGTTTAATCCTCTAGGTCAGATTCTACCACCCCTAGCAGAAACCGACGCAGCAGGAGGCCACGGCGCCTTCGGCATTGCTGTTTGAAGATGAAGTACCTCCCTGAGTACTGCAGAGAGATCAGAAATGGAAAATGGATTTGGGCAAACACGGAGGGAGAGGGAGGTCAGTCGTTAATATCCAGCAAGCTACTTTCAAGCAGCGTCCACCTGAAGGGTAAGCCTCTCAATCATTTTTCCCCCCCTCCCCTTTTTCTCCCAATTTATGCATCAGGGGTTGACAGGAGGCATATGCGCTTTTCCATCAGGTCTGTTTCGCACTTGCTAAGTTACACGCATCAGGGGTCTGCACCGGGAAAATACAGCCTCACATGATTGGGCGCCGCGAGCAGCCAAGTAAAACCTCTGCTTTCTACTACAGGCCACTGAAGTGCTCCGGTAGAGCAGCCGGGGGTTGCTCAAGGACATCTTAGCGGCAGCTGCTCAGGAAAGACCGAACGTCGCTGGCCCGCGTCACTCCATCATGCACAACGATTAAGATGTTGTCTGAAGATGTGACATTTCAGAGTATTATTCCTTGCAAAGTCTAGGTTGTCACTATTAAATTGAAGGCTATTGTGATGAACAGGATGTGGATTCATCGTCATGCAGCCCTCGCTTCGGTGTGTTAGTCGGCATTGTGCGCGTGTGTGTATTAGCAGAAGTGTGAAGGGGTCCGACAAAATAAACTCTTCTTTATATTTCTATTCATTGATCTGTCCCCTCAAATGTCACGGCCACACTGGAGAGGACCCTGTGGCATTTGTAAAAGAGATGTCTTTCATGTACACAACGCTGACATCTTTCGACACCGACTTTATAAGGAGCCGGAAAACACAATCAATCTGTTTTCCCCAGGAAACATCAAGAGTTATTTAAATCTTTCTATTCTTCTGAGGAAGCTCGACAAGGAGGATTTTCCCCGTACGAATAAAAAATTCTCCAGCCTTGTAAGATACATCTTTTACATCAGCAATCATCAACAAAAAAAAAAGAGAGAGGTCTCCCGTACCCATCTTAGAATTACTTTGAAAAGTAACAGCATCAGTTTCGTGGTCTTTCAGCTCACTCGGCACGTCAGGCATCGAAGACGATTCTTTTCGCATCACTTTCAATGCCAAATATCTTCAGACATTACAGCCAGCAAACCCCAAAATCTTAAAAACCACGAAACATAAATAAATCAGCATCTGCCCATTGTTTTATTGAGCTGCTATTTTTTCAAAGTGAATAAGTAACCATCATTTCTTTTAGTCAAACCATCTGAAAAATCATCCCTCCCGTATAGAAAGTGCATTTTTAATCAATCATCCATATGTGTATAATGAAGCGAAGGAAAGGCCGTCATTTTCTATGGCTATGAATGCAAAACAGGTTGCAAAACTGCTAAAGAAATCTATTGGGTTTCAATTATAAACTCACATTAACAAAGGTTGGCATTAGTAAACATCTATTTTACAGGTGTAAAGCAATCATTAGCATACAGACCTCCTACATTAAAAGGAAATCTATTGCAGGGTCTGATGCCCATGCCTAATAAAGGGCCATTAACCTTGAACGCTCCTGAGGTCTCATTTAGCAAAAGGAGTCCATATGGGCCATTGATGCATTTGTCTCCAGACAGATGGGTTTTATCCGTGCACCCACTCATGCTGCAAATGATCCCAAATTATGGGAGAGCTCTGTTTAGATTTTTACACCTTTGGCATTAACCACAGGCTCCTCTGTGTGTAGGTTAGCAAAGCCCAGTCCATAAAAACAGACTATTACCAACCGGGTTACATCACATACTGGAACAAAAAATATTTCTCTAAAATATGTATTAAAATGGTCAAATTATAAATAAATATATATGGAAATGTGTCTACTTTCAGACATATATACATATAACTACTGTCTTACCTTCTACTTTAACTCTTAAAGTCACAATGTTATTTCTGACATCTGTGAATCTGACAACTTTTAGCAGTTCAAAACTGAAGTCATGGGTTTTCCAAAGACGGTTCTTTTAAAAAGCTATGTTTAAAAAAAAATCATATCAAGGTTCCCTGAATAAAAAATAGCAAACCATTTATATGAAGAGCACATACTGTTCATTTAGTATTTATATTGGCTCGCCTGAAAAATAAATGTTCCCTCATGTTTTCGCTGATCTATATTCAAGGATGTTCAGCAGGTGATCCGTCCACTGTGACGTAAAAATATTCATTCAACTCTGAACCAAAATGCAGTTTACTGCTCAATTTCTCTTCAAATTAAACTCAACTGAGCTGTAGCAGACATTTATGCAAGCATTAAAAATAATTTAAAAAACTGCAAAAATTACACATCAACAGAACTTCAGCACACTTTCCCACACTTGACACAAAAAAAAAAATTTTCTTTTAGAAAAAATTTTTTTTTTTTTTTTTTTTTTTTTAATTCCCGATTGGATGTTGCTTTACTTAGCACTGCGCTAAAGGCAGAGATGATCTCACAGGTGACTTGCACTCCAGCCCAAGTGGATTCAGTTTGACTGACGCTGCCTAACAGCTATATGCTCCCTGAAAGCCAGAACATGTCGGGGAAACTCAGGCATCAGGTGTGTTGGGGACAACTTCTTTGCAGTCCCATCATGTGACCTGCTCCCTCTTTCAGCTGCCAGCATGTTTCCTATATTGAAAACTATTATGGGCATGTACCTGTCCTAATAGAAGTACCCAAAAAGGGAAAGCAAGCTGAAAGAAGTGCATGCCTCTTTATAAAGCTGGGAAGGACAGAATTCAACCTTGAAGTTACTCCAGTGACTCGGCTGAAAACCTGCTGGAAAGACTAAGGTGAAAGAGAGGCACGCTGAATAACTTCTAGGTTGTAGAGCTGCTTCTCATCAATGCGTCCTGGATTGTCTGTTTATCAGGCTCCCTTCTTTCATCATACTCAGCAGTCTACATGCAAATGTCAGAAAGTAAAGGAATGTAGCCCAAAATGTGTGCCTGCAGTAATTGATGTAAAAAAAAACAACTAATGTGCCAGCAGAATTTAATATGAAACAAAAACATCAAAACCACCAATAAATTATTTTAAAATAGCAGTGGCTTAATGAAACAATGAAAAAAAAAATCTATAATCTCATCATTCAACATGAGCATCTTCTGTCACTCTCAGTGCTTTTATGGGACATGTTAATTGTCACTGTATGGCATTTTATCTTTTTCTGTATATGTCATATGATTGCTATGCTCAGTGGATTAAATTAAGTTCAAATATGTCAGTCTGGTCATATATCTCCACCTGCTGATGGTGTGCATGGCGTTACAGAAGCAATTTTGGAATAAAATCCACGCTGAAGTCATACTCGGCTCGTTTTGGAGAGTAAAACTGGAAAATATATTCATCCATCCACAGTATATAGTTATCAGTCCGTTACAGGGTGACATAAAAACAAACACACACACACACACACACACACTCACACTTAGGTAAGGGCGACGACACAGTCAAAGTTGCAGTACCGTAATTCCACCACACTTTGCGCTGTGTGAAAAGTTCCAACGGTTTCTGAAAGGGGAGACGATGCGATTTCCGGCCAATATGGGGTTATTATGGTAATTTCACTCCAGCCATAGCAGAAAGTGAAATGAATCGGAGGGGCGCTCCTTTATTAGAGATTGCAAAAGTAACTGCTTTTGCAATCTCTAATAAAGGAACTTTAACTTATTTAAAGTTCCAGCTGTTATGGATAAATGGGCAATATACATTTACTCACAGGACATTTAAAGAACTTTGTACGAATAAAATAAGCAAAAATATCCAGTCAGGGATTTGAAACTTAGGAATCAAAGAGTAACTAAACAGCCGGACTCTGTGACTGCCCCATGGCAAGCTGAACATACCCAAGGAAAACATGCAAACTTCATGCAGAAAGACCCCAGGCTGAGATTCAAACCCTTGACATTCCTGCTCCAAGGTAAGGTCCAGTACTACCAACTGCGCCACTAATGAAGAAACGCATATCCTTTTGGAAATAAAAAAAAAAGATAAAAAATTGTGAATTGGCACAACTTCCTGTTTCTAAGTAGTCTGAGGAGAAGCGATCTGTTTAGCCAAACCTAAAGAGAATTTAGCATCAACTGGGTGCTTGTTTGAGGTTTAAACCCAGAACCATCACTGAAGGGATAATGTTGCCAAGTTACTGGTGCATAAAGGACAGCTGGATCGCCAATAACATTACAAGACCACATTACAGAGTGATACAGCACATAACTCTTCCAGTTTAACAGATGTTTTTTTTTCTCTCTCTTCTTGTTTTCACTTTTTCCCCCAAAGAGAAAATTATTTTTAATAATAATATTCATATTTCCCACTTTCTGAATCCTAACCAAGAGACGATGCCTGATGTTGGAAATGTATGCCGTCAGTCTTAGAAAAGAAAAAATGTTACTGTACTTCTGTACTGATTTAATGATTTTAGCAATTTGTTAAATAATAGACAGTAAAACAATGATTCTAAAGTTGTTGCATGCATATTTACTTTTTCTCTTGTGGTAGAAAGAATGTTTTTATCTCATCTTGAAAGTGAAGGATATGATTTTCTTCTCATTCAGCCTGCAAAAAATAGTTTGTCTCTGGTCCTTGGGAGAATTCACCTTCTGATCCGTACAAGCTGTGCTTTTAAATTGCTATTCATCTAAATGCAATAGGCTATGCCTCTCTCTTTATATGCATGTGAAGTCTACAGATGATTTTTTAAACAGTGTTGATGTGTCTATGGTTTGATAACAAGGTTTCATGACACATCCATCTCTCAAACACCAAATTCCCACTTGCCTTTTTTTTTTTCCCCGACACACAAAAAAAGCACAGTTTCCCATCATAAAAGACTTCTAACAACGCCTACGTGGTATTCAGTAAGCAGTTATATTAGAGGAGCCCTTGATTACCAAAGACATGACAAATTCAGTTTACGACTCTCCTATCAATTCTGCGGTAAAGTGTCAAACACCTCTTCTACTTATTGATCATTTTGTTCTTGCTTTCAACAATGCCTGTCAAGACACAGCCGCCGTGTGGCTTCCAGCAGCAAGCAGATAAACAGTTAGGGGTGAAAACATCTTTGTGCAACTTCACAGCGGTCTTCTGTTCTCACAGGATCGCGTAGAGAAGTTCTCCAGGCTCTCACTGTAAGATGTCAAAGGTACTTGTGGCTCAGGGTAAAGTAAAGATAGGCACTGTTTGCACGAGGCTTAGACTCTACTGAGCTTCCTGTGCCGAGGCTATGGGAAGGACTTTGTTCCCCGCCGGCTCTGAAGAGTCAGAAGGGGTGGGATGTGGGGGGGGGAAAGACAGATTAAAACAGATTGGCTGAGAGAGGAATGGAAATAGAGATTGCTCCGAGGGGTTTTGGCAACCGTTGCAAACCGGCGACGTATGCTGAGGTGCATCTCTCCACTCCTACACTTAACCTTTTACACAGGGGAAATATAATTAAAAATCCTAATGAAGAGCACATTGAGAATTTATGAACAGCAGATTTGTTCCCAATTATCTCCTTCCAATGAGATGTTACTGCTTAGAAGAGTAATGGGAGGCTGTAAATATCTCAGGTCATTTGGTATTAAATAGAAGTCGATCATCCAGTCATAATGACTCCGGCTCTGCTTGACTTAGTTACAGGTGGATGTAAACGGATACTAATTGTTCAGTCAGTCGGCCAGTTCTCCGGTTAAATTAGATTACAGATTGACTGAAACGGCGATTCTTCAACCGACTTGGCCCATGCCGGAGAAGAGGGGTGACGGAAAGGCTCTAAATGATGACTAAATGTGCAGTGGGCTGCAGTCTAATTAACAAACTCGGGATCATTTGTTGCCAAGCTCTTATACAATCACTGAGCGCACATTGGATGGAAGAGATAAGCAACAGCTTGACTGGTTGTCGATGTTGTGCTTTACTAACTCATTATGGTATAGCAAGGCTGAGCTGGTGAGGACGGGTCAAGGTTTTAGGACAAACACTAAAGATCATATAGTTTTGACTGAATTTAAAAAGTGAAGGCTCGTTTACAGCACAAACTCAGATATTTAAAATAACAGCAACAATAGGGCTGTGAAAAAGTATTTGCACCCTCAAAGATTTCACCTGACTATGTTGTTTTTTTTTTTTTTTTTTTTTTTTTTGCCTATTTTAATTTTACAAATT
>NW_015116125.1:20365-23863 GCF_001443285.1 Poecilia latipinna
TTTTTTTTTTTTTTTTTTTTTTTTTTGTTGACATAGTTAATTATTACAAATTTTCAAACAAATTTTAACACCAGACAGATAGACCGGGTTAAACAAAAGTTTAATATCCCTACTTTTGTCAGTTTACCAAATAACAATGCAATCCAAAAAACTTTTTTGTGTGAATGAAACATGTTTGGGCATATGATATAGTGAGCTGTGGTTTTCATCCAGAAGCTCTCATAAAGATTACATTTTTTTTTAACAATAACCTTAATTGAGGCAAGTGAGAACTGCAATATTTCAGATGTTGTTCCACTTCTCTTTTGTTACCTCCTGGTCCTCCAGTTGTTGCTAAATGTTTCGAGTGATTTTGTGCAGGTGTGAGACTCTTTTTACCATGACGACCTTCAACGAAAACCACACAGTTACATAATTAAAACAAAAAAGTCTTATGATACAATCAACTATTTCAAGACAGGTGGGCAACAACTACTTCTACTGCTGCTAAAGGAGAACATTATTACAATTCTAATGACGTTACGTTCAATATTAAATGGTTGGTAATTTGCGCATAACTTGATAGTCTTTTGTTGACCAAGCCATTAAAAACCTTGCTGTTGTACTGAGAAGGCGCAAACCCCCCGAGTTTCAAGATGAGGCTGAAGAACAACTCCTGAAATTGATGATGATCAATGATATTTGATCTTCGTGTTTGTCTAAATAAATGACATTCCTCTAAACTATGACCTGTGCCACATATCAAACTCTCAGTCTGTTCACCTTGTAGAGGTTCATTTACAAAAGAAAGGAAACCTTGAAGAGAAAAAGTTCAGTCGCTCCTGACTGCGGAGCCGTTAATGAGCACCTCATTATCTGAGGGCCTTCTGCGTCATAATATACAGCTGGAGTTGATGCTAAAAACAGATAAAATAACACAAGTGCACAAACAGTGAACACACATGTGTTGTGCTGTAATGATATTTGATTGGCTATGTGTCTAATTGAGTCTCCAGAGAGAAACGGAGGTACTTAGCACCAGGGCAGTGTTGGTTCAGTCAGTCTGAGAAGCAGCTAGGAATCACTTAACAGCATTAAAGTGCCAGATGATTGTAAGTTTTTCAAAAAGAATGACAAACTAAGCCAGAATTACTGCCGCCTAATTTGGCCCGTCAATCAAATACGCATAAGCACGTCGAGAATAGTTGCATTTAGTATCGTCTCTCCGAGTTATTATTTAATTGAATATTTCCAGTGCATTAAAATTTCTTCTTTTTTTTTACTTGCTAATCACCTAATGCTTTAGGCTGACTGTTGCCCCTGTGGTGATTGTGATGTACAAATATCCATCCATCCATCCCATCCATCCATCCATCCATCCATTTTCTTCCGCTTATCCGGGGTCGGGTCGGGTCGCGGGGGCAGCAGCTTCAGAAGGGAGGCCCAGACTTCCCTCTCCCCAGCCACTTGTTCCAGCTCCTCCGGGGGAACCCCAAGGCGTTCCCAGGCCAGCCGAGAGACAGCGTGTCCTGGGTCTTCCTCGGGGCCTCCTCCCGGTGGGACGTGCCCGGAACACCTCACCAGGGAGGCGTCCAGGAGGCATCCTTACCTGATGCACGAGCCTCAACTGGCTCCTCTCGACGTGGAGGAGCAGCGGCTCTACTCTGAGTCCCTCCCGGATGACCGAGCTTCTCACCCTATCTCTAAGGGAGAGCCCAGCCACCCTGCGGAGGAAACCCATTTCGGCCACTTGTATCCGTGATCTCGTTCTTTCGGTCATGACCGAAAGCTCATGACCATGACATGATGTACAAATAATATTTTCAAAACTTCTGAGGGGGAAAAAAAAAAAAAAAAAGTGCAGTTCAATTTTTTCTTTTTTTTTTTTCTAAAAATAAGGTCAAAGTTGTTTTAAGACATTTTTACACGACTGTGCTTGCATGAACACATCATGAAGCTCTGAAATAATTTACTTCGAAGAACCTGCTCACAAGACTGTTTTAAAATATTCTAGAATATGAGATAACAAGAGGATGTTTCACCATTGGGTATAAAAAATATCCGCCCATTCTGTCAGAGAAATTATAAGTAATGCAAAACTGCACTCTACTTCAACAAGGCTGCCGTTGAGTAAATGTGTATTTTGTTCGTAAAGAGCTTACATCCTGTTAACACTTGCACTCAGTCTTTCTGCAGAGATATTGTTTTGACACTACAGACAACATAGTTGTGTTGATTTTAATAACAGTGATTGTAATTAATATATATATTAATAAGTTTCTCTTTTTTTTCTACAGATAGTTTTTGCCAAGGCGAAGACAGTCTAACAATGTAAACAAGACTGTATATTTCAAGTGGTTGCAGATAGCTTTGAATAGCTTTGATGCCTAGCTGTATTCCAATTCAACTAACCCCATTGTGATCAACATACTAGTCACTGATGCGCCACAATGTTCTTACATTATCTCGTTATTTCTTTAGCTGTTGAAGTGTCTCAAATAACACACCTTCTATTAATTACAAGCATATAACAATAACTATTTAATGTCATGTTTTTATTCCCAAGTAATTCAGTAATGTTGCAACATCAGTTGTATTGTGTACCCTGCTACTTTTAGAGGAATGATTACCCATACTAAAAATAGATCATTTATAGTTTTATAGTCATAATATTATGAGTCATTTTTTTTGCAAAAATGCATTTTTTTCTTTTTACATTTTCCTTTTTCTGCTGAGCTTAACATTTCAATAATATTTATTAATGCTTGTTGCAATAATAAGCTTCCTTTACAAGTTTTGGCAACAACTAAGGAAGTATTATACGAGATCCTGGTTTTGGCACAAGAAAACCCACATCACTATTCCACCTTGTTACATCATAGGTCAAACATCGATAGGTTTAAATGTGTCAAAAACTCTCATATAAAATGATGGTTGATGCAACAGTGTCTGGTAAAGTATTTACAATCTACACTTTTATGTTCTTAGATTTATGATGGAAGTTTCTTTTTTTTTCTACAGATAGTTTTTGCCCTGGCGAAGACAGTCTAACAATGTAAACAAGACTTTGTATATTTCAAGTTGTTGCAGATAGCTTTGAATAGCTTTGATGCCTAGCTTTATTCCAATTCAACTATGAAAAAAAAAAAAAAACAATCTGTTGGGTGTCTGGAGCTATCAGGAAAGAACCCTGGAAATCTGAAAAGAGCTAGAGGATTGACTGCTGCTGGTTGAGACTCTTCAGGCGTCTGATAACAATAACCCCGAGGTGTCAAAGTGCCTTTCTATGTGAATGACTGTAGGCAAACCCAGGAGTTGCTAGACACAGGGCGCCATGGTCATTGCTCTGCTCATGTACAACTTGTAATTTTGACCAGCTACAAGGAATCCATTTGGCATCACAGATGTCACACTTTGTTTAGATAGGTTAAAAAAAAAAAAAAAAAAAAAAAAAAAAAGGTGAATTTTTGGAAAAAAAAAAAAATTTTTTTTTTTTTACCCTGTATATAAGGGGCGTTT